>NC_030992.1:1734560-1740308 GCF_000149955.1 Fusarium oxysporum f. sp. lycopersici 4287
AAGTTTCGATGGTCTTTCTCCTAATTTCCACTCGATCACCAAAACTTGGGCGCCGGCTCAGCCACCCGGTTTCCCAAGACATGTGACTTTTTCAGTAGTTTGTACATCCTGCCCTCTCTCTCAGTCGAGATGTTGATGTTTGCTTTCTTCGCTCCAACTCTTTGCACTTATCAAGCTTTTGAATACGATGCCACTGCCTAGCAGCCTCCCACGTCAACTATTCCTACGTATGACTATCACAAGCCCGGCACAGAGGCAGTGGCACTTCTGTTCAATTGCCTTTGACCCATCCTTTGTGCCCAGCGAATATCTCGGAAGTCAACACAAAAGGTCAAGGGTCTCGCTCGGAGTATTAATCCAGCTGGCAAACTCTAAAACTATCAACAATCCATTGTTCAGTACCCAAAAGTACCTACCGCATCATACCGAGGCACCAATGAAGGGTCTGACCGGTTGAAGCTGGGTTTGACACCATTTTGACCAGGGTGGTACGTTTGTGGGCGGGGATCTCTTATTACTAGTGAGAAGACAAGTTTTTTTCCATGGTTCTTCCTCGGAGCGGCGCGATTTTCCGACCACGACAATCGTGATCGTGGAGATGAAAACCAGATATCTGATAAAACTGGTCTAGAAACGAACAGCCTTGAGATATGCAAACTTAGCGAGTCTGTGGTGTAGATCTTATGCTGCCACCAAGCCGACACTACTATACAATATGTGTGTCTACATGGTCCTTACGCACCGTTGACCGGGACCTTTATGCAAGATGTACAGCAAGCTCGGCCAACCAGGGCCAGTGTGACAGGGCCAGGCTGCCACTCCCTCTCAAGGTGCATATCGATGCATACATAAAGAAGCTGGTCCTGGAGGATGTGCATAAGTGGATGTATGATATTCTTCGATGCATATGATTCACATAATGCCACGAGGCTGAACCATAGGAACGTCATCCCTTGTCTTGGCTCTTTCGGTCTTTTTTTTCCCTTTGGAGGTTATTTTGATCGCGTTAGAGAATACGTGGAGAAGACTAGCAACCAACCCAACCATACGAAGACTGAATGAACCTCGCTCCCCACTCATGATAGATCTTATTACTGACTAAAACAAGTTTCCGAAAACCTCGGCCAAGGCACTGCCATATGCCCCTCGTGCCCATTGCATCTACATTATTCACGTAAATCTGGTTGTTTAAAAAGTATCTCGGCCGCACATGCTTAAGCGTCTGACAATGAATCACTACCTGCCTCATATGGCAAATGGCGCAGGTGTTCGGCATTTTTCCTCAATCTCTCCAATAAGGGATAAGGGATAACTGAGGCGTGTAACGAAATCTACATCCAGTCAATCACGACACCCTGAAATCCAGCCTCCGCTGGTTTTTCAGCCCCAAGGTAAATTTCCATTATGAGGGCTGTAGCCTGTGTTTACGTGGGTGTCTCGCCAAAATGAGACCTCGCTTTTTTTGTTCGTTGGTTGACACTTCGGGAATTCAACACATCTGTGGAGAACGTTCAATTGGCAGGGATGAGCGATAAAGCATACACACAACGGGCATAGATAATGTAAAACGTGAGTTACATTTCTAGAAATCTGCTATAAGCAACGGCGCATAACTCTTCTGTTGCACTACACACTGAGGCGCCTAATATACACACGGGTAGTGAGCGTACTGCAGCCTCATGCAAGATTTCCGCCGAGAGCATGATGGGATATCATCGGTTCCTGCAGCCGAGAGAAAAGAGGAGGCTGGGTAAGAGGCTAACACGGGTGCTGACGGACCCTAGAGACGACAATGGGCATGAGGGAGATCAACCTCGCAGGTTATTCCTTGTTGCAAAGGTCCATTCGTACCAAGCAGGCGAGGCTGGGGTTTGGCGCCAAACAAGTGACTCGGTGGCAACCATTGAGAGGAACTCGATACAATACGCACGATCCTGGCCGATCTGAAGTGAAACTTTCTTAAGGGGCTATGGGATTATCTCCTAGGATTGGACTAAACTTAGGCATGTTGCCTCAAGATATATAACTAGGACAATGCTTATGTAGGGTTGATGCAGGTACTATGAGATGCATATCGAGAACAGCTTAGAACAGAGATCAGTTCAGAACAGGAGACGCAAACTCGGGTCTGGAGCCAGCTGGTTTCACATTAGGGACTTAATATTAAGAGACCTATGGTCACGGGCCGATGTACAATCTGACAGGAACCTTACCCTTAAGCTGTCAGTCTGGGACACATGCATATTTTGCCTGAAATCGCCTTTTCTTTTCCACTTCCTCTCAGTCAAGTAGCACACGCTTCAATAACTGCAATTGAAAAGAAAAAACATGGCAAGAAGCAAGAAAGAAAGAAGGTAAAAACAAATTATAAAAAAAATATATATAAAATAAAAACTCAACCTCTACCAATCATTCTGTCTTGGTCTCTAATCAAATTGTCGAAACTCGCAACTTTATACCCAAATGGTTCTCCTTCCACTTTCTTTCTTTCCTTCTTTCCTTCCTTTCCTTCCTTCCTTCCTCGAGTCTCGTTCCGAGGGACGTCAACATCCGAGCACATCAAACGGGAAGGAACAAACGGCGCACTGTGGCAGGCATTTCCGGGCAAAGTACCGATACTTCCACCAACCTTACCCCAAAAAGAATGGAACCCTCGATCTCTTCCCGCTTCTAGTCTCCACCACCAACCATTGCCAACCGCCGTTATAGTCGCAAATCCAATCCGCCTCATCTATCAAACGAGGAAGAGGCAAAACATGTGGTTGTTGTCTCTCTCTATTTTGGGAACAATCCTCACGCCCTGGCCTAAAGTCAATGATTAGACAGGACACTCAAAGAAATCTACCCTTCTACAGACAAAATCTCCAAGTTGGGGATGTACTCTGCATGCTGGCTTCCAGCCGTTGCTTGAGCTAGCAGGGATGTGGAGCAAGAACGTTTTTTCTACATAGACGCCAGAGAAATTGTGGTCACCGAATATCAATTTGTTGATTCGCTAGCTTTCTACCATCGTTCTGGTGTGTCTTTGCTATGTTCGAGCGAGTTGTCGCCTTTGCTTTCGGTCTGAACGTCAATCATAACAGCTACCTCCATCTCCATCCAGCAAAGTTGAACAGACGACTGGTCGATCTATTCAACTGGCCCGCCGTATTTTCATACTGGAGACCTTGACAGCTGGCTTCCCCCGACTGGCTTACCCCACGTTGCCCAGCACGTTTCAATGGAGGACACATGTCCAGCCACACACAGCATGGCCCGAGTCCTTCAGAAGACGTCCTCAATCTATTCTTGAGACGGAATGCTTGTCTCACATACCATAGTGTTATGAGCATGCGTTGGACGGGTTGAGACAGGCCATAGTTCAGAAATAATCTCAATCCAGCAACTCAATATTGCGACACCTGGCATTCGATCAGTCAGCCCAACCTCTCACGTATTCCATTCCATGATCAATCGATAGGCATCAATAACCCCGCACAGTCTGATTGGGGCTTTTCCCTGGATATGTTGTGGTTTACCTGCCGGGCATGTCCGTGAAGTTATTTGTCGCTGATGCTACTCTGACAGCACATGGGGAATGCAGTTTTGCTTTTTCCCAACTTCATCGTACCATTTCCCTATATCTGATCCACTGGTATACACCCGTTCCTTCAAAATACTTCACCAGAATTAGACCCGAGGCAAGCAACAAGTTTAGCGCATGAGAGGACTATGGCCAGATCCTCACAACTAGTCATCAATCATTCAGGCATTGATATTCTAACAGATCTTGATGTAAGCTTCGACACATGAATGTCAACTACGTACCGCGTTGTTGGTTTGATTCGGATCCATATCAGCCAATCTCAGCACTAGCCATACGATCCATCCCTGAGGCACTCAGTCAATATCCAACACAATGCTTTCACGCATGTTCATATCGCTACAACTACATGGTTCCTATCGTTATCCATTCGATAGCATACACTATTCCACAACCTTGACAATTCTTATGTATGCTCTTCGTGGTTTCGAAGAGCCAATTGCTACATTCAAATGCCCACATGGTGCATATGGTCGATCAAGAGCATAACGCATGGTCAAAAGAAGGCAGATGAAAGGCCAACTCTTTGGAAGTGTCGTCTAACTCTCTGGTACCATGATCCAAGTGCTGTGGCTTGGTGACTTGTTGCTTGACTTGCAAACCAACTCGTGATGGGACCAGAGTTACTGCCTCGAGAACTTGATCAACGTATGTGCTCGAAAACCACATGTTCAACAAACAGTCCGTATACGAAACAATTCATTGTTATTCTGGTTGCCGGAACTCGGAAATCACCTTGCCTTAGGTGCAAGTCATTGCGGTATGGTCGGTGATGCTCCCCGGCCACATCCTTATCCTCACAATGTCCAAGAAGGGCTTGGTCTGCTTTACATATCGTTGAACCTGGCCTCCCAGAAGCTTCAGTCCCTGCAGCCGCCCTTGCTCCCGGTCGACAAGGATGGCATGGTGGACATGCTGGCTTGAGCACTCGCATGTTCTGCACAGCGGCTATGTAGCTGCATGTGTAAAAGCTGACCAATTAAAAATGCAGTATCATCGGGAAGAACAAACATGGGCCCCTGTTGGGGCGTTTCAAAACCACCAGCCGTCCTTAGGCCCGCGTGTGAGCCTTTTGAGTCTAAGCGGCCATTGACTGGACTGCTCCAAGATGCCGTGGGGGAGCCTGGTCGCCAAGACTTAACCAGTGAGTTGAGTCGCCACGTTTACCTTCTAGAGCCTTAGGGCGTCCACTACCTGGCACACCGGTGCCCGTTAGTCAGTCGTTGGTGGGGGATCCTGACTCTAGTCTACCCGTTCATCGTGCTGTCAGATGCAGATGGCACAGTGGGAAGAGCAACTTGAGGCTTGTTGGGTGCTGACAAAAGTGCCCCACCGAGTTTGGCCATGTTGAAGACTCTGGCGATTATCAGTTCTCAGGCTGGCCTGCAGCCGAGAAACATGTCGGGAGCATTCAAGGTCTTGGAGGAGGCAGGAAATTCCCTGAGACCCAACGCTTGCAGTTCCATGCAGTCTCCAAACGGTGATTCTACTGAATACTGAGATAGCAATTGCAATACTACGACGAGTGTCAAGCTTCTCTTGCGGCCAACTAGGAAGCTATGATGGCATTTCGTTCTGGCCCAGTCACTATATCTCAATCCAATGATAGCTCACCACGTCTCTGGCACACCACCCACCGCCGCCACCAGCAACCCCAACGACCAGGACGCAACCTCGATAGACTCCGAGGTCATCAGATGAAGCTTTCAGATTACTTGTCTATCCTGTGTCCGCATCTTCTCAGTCGTTGTCTCCCGTCAGGTCTCTGGACGTGTGCGAATTTGATACAGTGCACATTGTGCAAGACCTGCAACCAATTCCTTGCCACGGTCCAGGGAATAATGCATTGTGAACTAATTCTGAAGTTTGTGGTATGGTGAGGACCAGCTTGCCTTCAATCACCAGAGTACGGCGATGGCTCTGGTGCTTTGAACGACTCCGGGATGTTTTGCCCAGTGGCATGGATGCTCACCCCGGCCTCCGGAGTTCGGGGGCTTTGACCACATACTGCCGCTGCGTTCTTAATCCCCAGATGCGATCAGGCAACGCTTAGTGCGCTTCTGTAACTCTGCCTTGTAGCCGACCCTGTTGAGAGATCTGACCTATGCTTGCATACGCACCAAATTTCATGCTGCGAGTTCTCCATCATGTTGATGGAGCAGTAG
>NC_030992.1:1741465-1772270 GCF_000149955.1 Fusarium oxysporum f. sp. lycopersici 4287
GGCGGCCATGTCAGCATGTCAGTCACTCTCAGTCACTCCCAGTCAACGAAAAGGGACGAAAATTGCAGTGAGGATAGATGGATTTGATTCACAGTGCTTCTGGTCAAAGATGCTATTACCCGCCATGCCCATGTGATGCAAACTCTCAATCAAGCCAAGATTATAATACTGATGCACTGTACAGATACCTCTGTGCAATAATACGGCAGATTACAGCATCTCTATTCTCTCAGAGAGGGGTGCTGCAGGTATGTTATGCATACTGTAATGCACGTACAGATGATTGGAGGTGGTGCTTGAAATGCTGGTCTGGATTATTGGTGGCAAATGCTTTCGTTTGTTGAGCAAGGAAAGGATAGTTTTGGTCAACACCTCCACCTCGTCTTGGGTTGTATCGAGTTCCTACGATCCTGGTCGAGCCGTCAAGCGATCAGTCTTTTTTATGTTTCGCTTTCTCCGAATCCATGAAGAGTTTGAAGGTTGAGGCTTGGGGGCCGAGAAGGAGGAAGGGGCTAGGTAATCTAATGGCTTCACGAAGGGGGAGGAAAGAGGAATTGGGCGGCCCAGGACCGTGACATGACATGACATGACATGAACATGGAATGGGCTGGGCCTGTACGTAGAGGCAAACTCGGCGAGACGAGACGGGCCGTTCACCGGGTGGATGTTCGAAGAGGAACGGGCCTTTCGGACAAGGATCGATGTGATGAAGTTGAGGGTGGCAAGGATACATGAGATGTGTTATGTGATTGGCATGGCACCGACTGGTCCAGGCAATTCGTGTATCATGACAATATATATTAGGTCTAGGCGCAAGGGTCAGAGGATGGTCAGAGGGCAACTGCGAGAGACTGGAGAGCTGAGAGGGACTTCAATGGGATCGAGCCCGCATGTCAGATACAGGCCTCAGCTAAAGTCCAAGCCCAAGCCCGACCCTGACCCTGAGCTTGATCCTGAGCCTTGCATGACACACATACTTTTATCAAGATGATAGATGAGAGTTGAGGTGACATGTTTAACTTAGCTTGCTTAGGTACTGTAGGCACCTGGGTTGAGGTGGGCGCGCGGCTCTACCCGCCCGCTGCAGCGCGTGAGACAGGTTGCAAGCCGCGGATGCATTCTACATAGTAGTCTATATCATGTAATGCCATGCCCTGCCATGCCATGCCATATCCTGCTACTTTTGCCTGCCTACCAGGGATTTTGGGTTTGGTTAATCAACATATCCTACCGCAGCAACCTATTGACCGTTTCAGGTATATGGCCTACCAGGTTCAACGTGCACAGCACTAGTCGAAGCTTCCTTGAAGACACGCCGATGCCCGTAATATTACATAGATCCAATGCACATCATGTTTGCAGCGAGCTTTGTTGGCATTCTCCTTCATCCAATGAGGGACTGGGTAATTCACTAAACCATGGTCTCTTCTCTACCCTTCCGGGCTGGGCGATGGGAAGGAAAGAAAGGGGTGTATCCTGTCATGTTAATTGAAGGTTTTGATGATGGTAACAGACTATTTTCGTCCCCGTTCCCCTATTCCTACACCACAAATCCAACCATGTCATGGCATCTAGCATAATACTTGGTACCGTGGTGTCTAAAGAGTCAAGACAATCAGCACACCCAAGTTGGAATCAACCTGGAATGAACAGCATGCTACAATAAAACACACCATTTGCAAAACACATAGAAATGACATATGATAATAGTTTTATCCACCATTCAAATGTAAAATGACTTGATGTTTCGATACCTCAACTAATGTGAAGGTGATACTAAAGTATAGGGTAAGCTCTTTAATCAGACTCATGTGACTACGCGCATAGGTCCCGCGCAAGTCAATGAGAAAAACGTGGATAGTCGGTCACACGCGCCAGCGCCAAAAGCGGACACAACTGACACAACGACAAGAAAATGACAGCAACGCACTCCACAAGGCAAAGAACGCTTCATCATCACAACTCACTCAAAACTGGAACCGGCGATGTTAAACCACAACCCCCCATCATAAGCGAAAGAAAAAAAAAAAAAAAAAAAAAAAAAAAAAAGAAATGTCACACCCTATACGAAAGGCCGCCGAGCCTCAGCACGCTGCGTCTTTTGACCCATGGAACTCATCGTCAACCGGCCACCAACGTCCGAAATCATGTCCCGGAACTGGCTGGCGCGAGTCCCGTAACCGCAAGCTCAACAGCCAATTTCGTAGCGGCTTATCTGGTGGCAAGCGTCTAAGCGACACATGGGGTGCTGGCTCAGAGGATTACGATGTGAAGCGCAAGATGTTGGTCCCCAAGGCCGTGAAAGAAAGGGCACAACGGAGCGTAAAGGACATGCTCGTGCAACCAGGCAAGATGCGTGAGAGTCTGGGGGTGAAGGATGAGGTTCAGGAAAAAGGACAAGAAGCACTCATGGAATCAAGAAAACTGGAGGATGAAGCAAGAGAAGCAGAGCTGCCTCGCCGACGGATGTTTGATGGGGTGATTGTTTACGTTAACGGGAGTAGTTTCCCTCTCATATCAGATCTCAAGCTCAAGCAGCTTGTCACCGAACATGGAGGTCAGATGTCATTGCACCTCGGACGCCGGAAAGTCACCCATGTCATTCTAGGAAGGCCAGCTGGAGGATACTCGGGCGCTGGAGGAGGTCTTGCCGGAGGAAAACTAGAAAAAGAGATTAGGAGAACGGCTGGGTGTGGTGTTAAGTTTGTTGGTGCTGAATGGTACCTGTAACTTTCATTTGAACTTGAGCTACGACTAATGCTATCAATAGGATCCTCGAAAGCCTGCAGGCTGGAAAAAGACTACCCGAAGCACGCTTCTCCAGTACTAAGATAGCACCCAAGGCACAGGACAGCGTCTATAGCCTCTTCTCGAGGCTGTCGAGTGGCCAGTCATCCAAGGACTGAGCTATACTCACCTAGGGGTTATGTTTTTGTTTACCGGAGTTTAGGACAGGGGCCACAATCAGTTTCGCTCACAATCTTACACCTACATCTCCGGTTACGAATGGTCAAACATCGGAGGGTCTTTTGCTCCGAGTAAACGGTCGGTAGCGTGGGACAGGGTATCTGTGGTTACGAAAGCGGCTGCGATATAGAAAACTGGAGTCTGACACGCCCTCGCGGGCAACGGAGGCTCGTCTCGAACTGGCTTTCTCCCAGCAATCATCAATTGTTAAATAAGCAGATTGAGTGTCAGAATATCGTGAGTGCCTCATCTGCCAACGTGGTTCCGCATGACGTGGTCTAACTAAAGGCCTCTACCGAACCTGAAATTGACGCTGGATGAAGAAACCAAGTCACGGTATCTTCCACCAATATCACGCCACTCATATTTACCAGGAACATCCGCTATGTTCAGAAAGTTCGCTCATATTACACCTGCTCTAGAGGCGAGCCTTCACCATGCCATCCGTCTCGGTTTCTGCTCGTTCAAAGTACTCCCTGATCCTGGCACGAGCAACAGTCAATGTCGACACATCCTCAATCGTGCTAGGAACGGCAACTTCCTTTTCGAAGTCACCACGAATGGCATTCTCCGCCATCTCCTTGAGTACCCGTCGTAGCATTTTGCCAGACCTTGTTTTGGGGATCATTCCTTTGCCCTGGATGATGCCGCCTAATGAGGCTATAGCACCCACCTGACCACGGACTAACTGCTGTATTTCCTTGACGACTAATTCACTCGGCACTGCTGGATCTGCACAGCCTTGTCCCGAAAGTGCTACGAAGGCGAAAGGAAGCTGACCCTTGAGTGAATCCGGTACGCCGACAATACAAACTTCAACGACACGAGGATGGGCTGCAATGGCCTGCTCAATAGATCCTACGCACTGTTAGCCCATACCGAAGTTCGAAGAAATTGAAGCGTACCACTTGATAGACGATGCGCGCTGACATTTAAAACATCGTCGCTGCGTGCCATCACATGGATATAACCTTGCTGGTCGATCCAGCCCGAATCACCCGTATCAAGCCACTTTCCCTCGAATCTTTTCAAGTAACCTTTCCAAAAGCGTTCTTCATCCTGCCACAGAGTACGAAATCCTGTCGGAGCGAGAGGCATTGCCAAGACAATATTTCCCATGGATCCCCTCTCAACCTCATTGCCCTCATCATCCACGATACGAACGTCAAAGCCTGGCATCGCTTTCCCAGCACTACCAGCCTTCAGGCAAGGAGGGGGGTGTCCACGAACTTCCGTCTTGCGATGCTTGCCAGCGTGCGGAACGAGCGCTCGCCCAGTGATGGGGGAACCAACTTCTGTAGACCACCAATTATCAACTACGTCTGCATTTTCAGCGCAATATTGAGTCAGGAGCTGCTGATAACTGTCGATAAGAGTAGGTTCGGAGCGCTCTCCAGCGAGGAAGAGAGCCCGCAAACTCTTGAGAGCACCCCGTTTGCCGTAATCGATGAAGGATTGGTTATTGGGGTCATCGCGCCTGATTGCACGTAGAGCTGTTGGCGCTGTAAACATGGTGTTGACTTTATACTCTTCAACTATTCGCCAGAATGACGATGCATCAGGGGTACCGACGGGTTTGCCCTCGTACAAGACAGTTGCAGCTCCCGTGAGGAGTGGGCCGTAGATGATGTATGAGTGACCGACGATCCAGCCAATATCCGATGCCGTAAAAGAAACACACCCAGGTCCGTGAATATTAAACAGATAACTTATGGACAGGTGCAGACCGACAGCGTGACCACCAGCATCGCGGAGGACACCCTTTGGGGTTCCAGTGGTGCCTGAAGTGTGGATGATATAAACAGGGTCGGTGCTCTTGACTGGCACACAGTCCGCCTTGATTCCTCGAGATCGGGCACTGTCGACTAATGTGTTCCAGTCGAGCTGACCAGTCTCGTGGTCAAGATTCCAATAGAGCTGATCCCTTTGCCAGACAATAACATTATGGGGTTTATGACCAGCCAACCGGATCGCTTCCTCTACCAAGCCTTTATATGCAATTGGAGGTTTGTTGCCATCGATACCACAAGACGCCGTCAGAACAGCCACAGGACGGCATGAATCGATACGTTGCGCCAGAGCATTAGGGGCAAAACCACCAAACACTATAGAATGGATAGCGCCCAGTCGATTAGCAGCAAGAATACCTATCACGGCAGCGGGAATCGTAGGCACTATTACTCAAGTTAGCTGCCAGCACTGCTGCAGGGGAATGATGCATGGTCTACTCACTATACAGCAGGACTACATCGCCCTTCTGTATCCCTTGCTCTCTGAGAGCACCAGCAAGAGTCTCAACCTCGCCAAGAAGCTGACTGTATGTATATTTTGCCTTTGTGTTTGTCACAGGACTGTCAAAGTAGATAGCGATGGAATCGCCATGCCCATCAAGTACATGTCGATCAACGCAATTGTAACAAGTAGATATTTCGCCGTCTGGAAACCACTCCCAGCTATCATGTGTAACACCGCTCTTGAGAGTTTTCTGAGTGAGCTGGATGGTTGAAGAGTATGATTTATGCCAGTGAAGATGCTCGGCTTGGTGTCTCCAGAAGTCTTCAGGGTTCTCAAGACTATGCCGAAGTACCTCGTCTTGTATGTGTTGATCTTGCTGGTTGTGAGGCATAGCTGGTAATTCGTTCTTACCTTGTATCTTGGGCTCCTTATTCAATGCAGTACTTGGTATGGATGAGTAACTCCGTGATTTTGTCGACACCAATGGCTTTGGCAGGGAAGAATATCTTGACAACAAATAGCAACCACGATGATTAAAGGGGCATGTTGGAGTGGGAACCGATAAGCTAGGGGGCCGAGTGTATATGATAAATTGAATGGCTTGTCTTAGGCTCAACGGCATCGGGCCTCGCTACCGACAAATTCCGGGCCGTCTTTGACGGTGTATAAATAACTCTGCCTGGGCGACGATCTCCTCTGCAATAAAAGCGCCCAATGGAGGTTTCAAAGGTCAAGCTTGATGAAAGAAGCCCAGGTGAGGGAGTTTGACTTTGATACATGAATAGCAATATCGGATCAAAGGAAGTGCTATTAAGTGAGGAGATAGATGATATATCTTAAGGCGAGGTGAGTCCAGTGAAACTACCTTGCACTACTGGAGACTGGTAGCATCAAGGGACATACAGCGAGATGATTTATCCCCCAAACAAATTCCCATCCTAATCATCAGTTGCGGCTCTCCCCAGCTCGCATGGCAGGGCGAGTGTAAGTGGTGCGCTGGCTTCATACTAGATACCTTCCCCGCCTTACGCCAAGATGGCCTTCCCATTTGTCCGGTAGGCCTTACCGGTAACGGTCGGATCGGTATAAGGCCGAGCCGTGATAGCTAATAATTGTTGTGTTCGTCGGTAACGTGTAAAGTTTATTTGGTGGTTGATGTCTGAGACGGTGATATCCCGGATATTCGGAATCACTGAGCTCTGATTGACTGCCGTAGGTAGTACACTTCTTAGGTAAACAATTTGACAGGGTAACCTTGACGGTATGCCTCACCGCATCAAGAAATTGTTTTTTCATGGAATGTAATATCTTCGTATGCCGAGAAGATATAGCAATGCGTTGGTTGATACTTTTTGAATGGTATCATTGTTCGATTGTATGTCGCGCGGTGTCAAAGTACATGCTTTCGATAACCAATCCCAAATCTACCAAAGCAACTAAGACCGAAGGCACAGGAAATCATTAGTTTTTCAGCAGCCCTTGTATCACTGGCAGTACCAAAGCATGGCTAAGTTATCAAGTGAACAAACGTTAGCTTTGTCTCGGCACATAACAACTGAAACAAAGACCCAAGACATATTCACAGCGTAAACACGACAACAGAGTTAATAATGCCGGGCCAAAACTGGCCTCTCAGCAATGCTTGCTTTTGCCTTGACTATGATACATGGTTTCCCAGAGGCTAGCAATAACATTGAATCTGATTGACAAGATACCATAAACACGCCCGGCTTTGTGGATATATATGCACCAGTAACCTGATTGCAATATTAAAGACATTTGGCATCCCAAAAATATGTATCAAGAAGAGGAAACGGGATTCGAGGTTGGAAATGCGTCTCTTGAAGTTATTGATGGGAGCAGAAACGAAGACGAACCGCGAGTGAAGCTAGACAAGATCGTCCTGTTTTGCTCAAGGCAAAAAAACACATTATATTCCCAGCCCCGAAAGAAGATCTCACACACAGGGAATATGCGAGCTCCTTCCGAACACCGAGACAAAACTCATATACAAGAATGTCTCAACTCCTGCAAAGCGTGGCCATCATTAGACAAGACTCCATAGAGCGTTGCAAGGGTATACCGGTTCTCCCGTGTCGTATGTTCGTAACCCAAAATAAAAAGTTCTATACATTCCCTGAAAGATCGCTTGCATCCCCCAACTGAAACCAAACCATCGCTAACTGTCCCACACCACTCCATCAGGAATGATGGAAGCTCCCACGTGAATTAAGTATTACTGAGCGTAAAGCATCGTAGGCACGACGTGGAGTAGGCTTGCTAGCTGTTGATTTACAGGAAAGCAGCAAGACCGACGACGGCAGCAAGACCGGCACCGGAGAGAGCGGCAACCTTGCCGGCACCGGCGGTGGGGACCTCGGAAGGAGCACCAGCGGTGGGGGTAGCACCGGGACCAGCAGGAGAGCCAGGCTTGCCGCTCTCACCACCGTGGCCGGGCTTACCAGTAGGGTAAACGGGGACTATGGTGGAGTTGTTGCCGTGGTGGGCGGGAGGAGGAGCGGGGCTGAGACACTGTCAGTATTTTTTGGCAAGGCTGAGGACATCGGATATAGATAACTTACCAGTCGTGGCAAACGACAGCGGAGGTGGTGATGACGGGCTTGGTGACGGTGCAAGGGCAGTCAGTGATGGTGAGGGTGGTGGCCTCAGTGATAGTGTAGGTCTTGTCGCCGTGGACGATCTCAGTAGGACCGGGGCAGTAGGTGGTGTAGGCAGTGACGACCTCGGTGGTGTAGGTAACGTTCTTGGCGTGGGCAGCGACGCCAGCAGCGAAAGCGAGAGCAGCAGCGAACTTCATTTTGTCGGTTTGTTTGGGTTGGGATTAAATTAAGGTAACTCGAAAGTTGTATAGTTTGTAGATGTGCTGTAACGAATGAAATTGACTAAAAGTCAAGGTATAGTAGCGAATGAATGTGTGTGGGTGAAGAGGAAGGAAGGAAAGAAAGCTTCTGGAGATCTGGAGGACTTGAGCTTTATATTAAGATGAGGTCTTCGCTCGACAGGGACTGATAGGGAGGTTGATGGGATTTCGGATATGGGGGGTGTGGGTATGGGTGTGGGTGTGGGTGTGGGTGTGGCCCGCAATGGATCAGTAATGGAGGGGTGGGACCTGGAGCCACAGGGGATCTGGGGCATGGGGGGTCCTTGAGAATAGCGATTAATTAAAATCTGTACGGAGTACGAGCAGGCCATTCATCCAGTGTCAGAGGCCCCGTGCAAGTCTAGAGCGGACGGCGAGACGAGCACGGGACAAGAGTCAGGAAAAGACAAAAAGATAGGCTCATCTAGGCTCAAGTTCCGGTAGCACACTACCTGTGTAATGAGCTCGGCAGGGAAGCCTTAATTTTTCTACCAGTCGCCATGTTATTGAACCATAGGGGCAAATCCTACCAGGATTACAAGTGGAAGGTAGTTGTTGCACTCTCAAGGATTTGTACGACCACAAGTTCATGAGTTGTTCTTATCTACTGGAAGCTGGCGTCTGGGCAACTTCCTGCCGAGGAAAACAACCTAACAGATAAAAAATTAGCCATTCATTAATATCAAGCTTGAAACCAGTAACTATCTCTTCTGAATCTATTTCTAGACCATATATTTGTATCAAAGAGACAAAGCCCTTGTGAGAGAGTTCTTTATCACACCTCTTGGTATTAATGTATTGCCTAATTCGATAGCCTCTTGAACATAAAGAGACATTATGAGCCTCGTTTAGGCAATGTCGACTGTTGCTACTGTGTGAAATCGTTCTTCAGATTGTCAGCTAAGAATAAGAAAGGGGTGCCTTGCTGAGAACGGGCCCTGAGAACGTGTGTGTGGGGGGAGGAGGCCCTTCCACTTTGCCTCGTGCTCTGGTGTGGGAACCCCGGCAAATGGAAATGGATGTCTTGCGCTCTGACAGGTATTACCACCGAGACAGCTAAAAAAGGAACCAGCCAGTCTTACCAAACATTAGAGGGGTGAAAGGGACCTGGAAGTCGGCGGACATCGGCAGCGCCTACGGATATGCATGCTCGACTTCCAATCTTCAACCCGAAATTACTCCCCCATATCACACCAGAAATAGACAAATAATACCGGGTAGTATTGCGAGGAAGAAGATACCTGGGTAGTATTGCCATATGTTGATATCGAACTGAGCCTACTGAGGCAAGAGATTTGCGTCTATAATTATCATCGGATGAGCCGAAGCGGACCGACGTTCCACGTCGAACATCCCCAGTGATATGATCAGAACTCCGGGGTCACGATGACTTTTCTTCTTGGGAGCTAGACATGTTAATTCTTGCCAGGTTTGAAATATAAGCATGTTCCACAAGAGAGTATGGAGTACGATAATTGAATTGCAGATATTGCGAGGTAGTCAAGGAGGGTTCCAAATGTAATCAGAATGATCGATCGACAAGTCTCAAGCGTATGTGCCTATCGAAGGATTTGCTGTTTCCGAAGATCTAATGATTTGACTTGAGAAAAATGAAGATCAAATGAGAAGCATGGACGGACTGTCGCGTGGGTGCGAGGCAGCCACCCCGTTGCTCTTCGCCAGGCTAGCCAGGTAATGTCCAATAGACTTTGGCCTTCCTATTATGGGCACGTTCACTGGTCAGTTCCCCTGGCATAATCCGACGCTAATGCAGGAACAAATCTCTTCCCGCTGTCTTGCCAATCCCCTTATTCAACTTTTGCAGAATTCGCTCCTGCCTGCATCACGGCTCGACAAGTCCGCTCCAATGAAATCGAACCATCCTTTATCTGCCTCGACTGTGCTTTCATCTGAGGCTGCAGCGAATATCACCCGTTCATGTAGTAGCGGGAAGCTCATACTTATTCATCCTGGCAATAATCGCCACAAGCAATGAGCTGGCGCCATCATCTGATTGGTCGCATTGATCATGCCATGCCTGAGCTGTGAATCCAATAGCATAGAGTTAACCGACAAGACCGCAAGGAGATGGCTCATGGCAATGTCCTCTCCGATATCCATTGGACAGTATCCACAATGCACCGTGCACCGACTAGTCTTGGACTCTCCAGTGGGCAATTATCCACGCGGTAGTCGATGGCTTGAATGGGTTCCGGCACACATGTGTAGCAGGGGTTAGGAGACCTGGGGGCGGTCTAAGCTAGAGGGCCGGAACATTAAACAGAGTTCTCACTGAGCCCAAGCAACAGTGAACACATGGCTGCCAACGCTACACCGATAGCCTGTTCAAGCAGCACAGTTACTCAAGGCTCTTGATATGGTCACACAGAAGTTGTTGAGAAACAAGGCGGCCATGTTCCAGCTGTCCATTCAATGCCTTAGAGGTGGACTAGATCCTGAGTTGGCAACGGAGTCGAGGTCTGTCGACTTTCCTCTTCAGGCTGCTCCGTGTTGTCCCTGAGTGCTTCAAAACAGTCGGATCCGTCTGACGGTCAAGGTCTTGACACCCACCTATACAAGCTCCCTTGTCATGTCAGATCTAGCCTAGCCTACCAACCTACCTACCAGTCTCTACGTAGTACTTGCTGATCCCTTTCCAGTGAGCAATCAACATCAGTCAGCAAGATATCACCATGGATAAGGCACTGATGATAAGGCGGCTCAACGGTTCTGTCTGTTAGCAACCCTCCATAATTTCCCTTTGAACCACTAAAACATAGTTTAGCTATCAGACAGCCTGAACACCTTCAACATCTCGCTGCCTTATCTTTGATTGAAGATGAGGGCTTGTCCATTCCCCTGGCCTATAAGCCAGTCAGCATTGACTTCAATCGAGGCGAACCCCCCCTGATACAAGGCGAGGCGAATCGGTTCCAAACTGAGTATCGAAAGCACCACCCTTGTCTCGTATTACCCCCATCAACCTCTTTCGAGTGATGGATTCTCGATGGGGTCTTTCGGTTCGGCAGCTCTGTCTTGTCTTAGTTTCGACTATCACTTTGGTCAGTATAGTTGGCGACCCACGTCTCAAGTCCACAGAAATGAGAATCAGTGTCCAGGGGCTATCGGGTACTGTAGTTTTCTGATGGTCAACGACAAGCTTTTGGCCGCTTTCTAATCTAACAAAGCTAGCGAGGCCAGGTTCTCTGATCGATGCGATCCGAGGCGTGCTATGGAGGAATCGAAAGCTTGGCATACGATCAGTTCCTGTATCTTCAACAAACGCAGCGGATGTAGCCTATTGCTATGTAGCATGTAGGTTTGCTGGCCCGAAACTCTCTGAACAAGCTTCTTTTCTTAAGTTCCAATCTCATGCCCGAGTCTTTGTCTCCATTTCCCAAATGGTGTGCCAAGATCTTTCACCATCCCTTCATGTCTCTTCCCGCTCACACTCCAAGCAAGGCGCTGGATCTCCCGCAAGCCTCTCAAGCCCACTTCCAGTATCGAGTGAGAGACGTATTAAGATGCTTGTCAGTGGTAAAGTTTCTGGCCACCCAAATCTGCTTGGCTCCATGATTATATTCGGAAAGGTATACCCGGATTTCATTTCCACCACTTGTCTTGGTCGTCAGATCATCCATGTCGGGTGCTTCATTCTAACTGTTTGAATTTATCCCACTGTAACGCTTACTACGGTGGCTTGACCACGTTGGTGGTTTTGCCTGTTGAAAATTTCAATTTGTATCGATTTAGCACTTAAAAACAAACGCCAAGGCTGCCTTGTTGTTTTGTTGATGTTGACGCGTATTATTCGCCTGATTTGTTTTACATTACTCGCCCAGACAACCAGGAAGACCTCATTTGCTAGGTCCACTCAGTAGTCAGTACTCCATTAGTCCATAGTCGAATGGCACCAAAATGCGGTCCGTCCAAGTGGTGATTTCTAACTAACAGTAGTTTAATTGCACCCGATCGATAATTGGGCTTGCTAATTTGCCATCGCCGTGACTTTTGGCCCAGAGTCGAATTGCGGAAGAGGACCTAAAGCCAGGCAGGTGTCCCTCCATGGTTTGGTAGCTGGTCTCTAGATCGGATTCATGCCCTGGTGGTGGCTAACGGCTAAACGATATTGCGCGTTGCCGAGTGTCCGGATGGCATGACTGTCATGATGAGGTGTCGTTTATGTATTGACGAATGCGTTAATCTACTATCTAATAGCCTATGTATTTTAATCAAGTGAAACCGTCTCTAGTCGACTCGGAGGTTGGAATCTTGGACTTGTCTGCATACATGCTGTAGTATGAATGTTGGAGAAGAAATTGGGTTGCCAGGTCTTATCATGTGGCCTATTCCTGTTCAACCCAAGCATTGTTGCTTTCCATTTCGCTATATCCGTAATTAAATTGATATAGAAACATTTTTATTTGAAACCTGTAACATTTTCAACTGACACCCTCATACTTTATGAATGGATGCATAGCTTAGCTGAGTATTAAATCCCTTTCTCGGTGGTGTAGATCCCCATGGACTGACTGACTGACTGTTTCTACTGTAAGAACTCCTGCACAACAACAAACTGTTTCTGTGGTCGAATTGAAACATAACCTTAGCATAGCCCGGCCTCGGACCATCCTTTAGTCCAGTTCAATTCAAACATTTTGGATCAACCTTCATACACTCTCAAGTTCCAATCGAGTTTGCTGCCAGCGGACCTACCACTCTCGTCGTTAACACATACACTCTCACATGTGCCTGGTTACGCATAGATGTCTTATGTATTATATTTACAATGGGTCGGTCCCTCTTATGGAGACCTTCCCGGCCGAAAGTTCGGCGGAAGCCAAACATTGTCTCCGGTGCTTCCATTGACGTCTTCAAAGTTGTATTAGTAATGTACGTCATTGCCTCGGTGCAGGCAATGCGAAATGCGGGCGTTGCCTTCGACACAGAGCCTCTGACTTCATAGCTGAACATTCTTCCATTAAAGTCAACTTTCAACAATCGAAAACCATTTCTGATACAGAAAACATGCCCGAGTACATCAAGGCAGTCGGTATGAGGCTAACATGCCAATTCAAGACTGTGACCACCAACTAATCCTTCCAGATATTCGCGGTGGCACTGGCGAGCGTGATGCTCTCTTCATCAACACCGAAACGCCCAAGCCTTCTGCTACTGAGGGGCAGGCCATTGTAAAGATCAAAGCTTTTGGTATTAACCGCATGGATATCATCCAGCGTCGAGGCTTTTACCCGCTGCCACCTCAAGCGCCTAAGACATTGGGCGTGGAATTCAGTGGCATCATCGAGTCTTTTGGACCTGGCGATCATGGTACTTTCAAGGAAGGGGATGAGGTGTTTGGGCTAGCTTACGGTGGTGCGTATGCCGAGTACATCGCGGTCAGTACTCGCATGTTGCTGCACAAGCCGGCTTCCATCGACTTCACCACGTGTGCTGGTATTCCCGAGGCTTGGATCACTGCAACTCAGGCGTTGCATCTTGTGCTTGGCTTCACGAAGGGCAAATCCATCTTGTGGCACGCAGGAGCTTCAGGAGTGTCGGTTGCCGGCATCCAACTGTCACGCATCGCTGGGGCCTCCGAAGTTTATGCCACAGCTGGATCTCAGGACAAGCTCGACTTTATCACTTCGAAGCTCGGCGCAACAGCTGCATTCAACTATAAAACGCAGGACTGGGCGGAGGAGATCAAGAAGGCTACCGGCGGCAAGGGTGTTGACTACATCGTTGACTTTGTTGGTGGAAGCTACTTCCAGCAGAACCAGAATGTCGCTGCGCGTGATGGACGGATCGTGCTTTTGGGAACGCTGAGCGGCGCCAAGGTCCCTAATGCTGATATTTCTCAGATCTTGTTCAAGCGACTTCGTATTGAGGGCAGTACTCTTCGGAGCCGCGACGAGGTTTACCAGGGCGAGCTACGGGACCGACTGGAGCAATATCTACCAGACTTTGAGTCTGGCAAGCTTAAGATCTTTGTGGATGAGGTCTTTCCGTGGGAACAGATTCAAGAGGCCCACAAGCATATGGAAGATGCCAAGAACCTGGGTAAGATTATATGCACTATCTCCTGAGGTAGAGAATGATTTCAGACTACATTGTGTGGCATTTAAATCTAGCCCATAAAATCATCTTCTAGAAAGACTTTCCATTTGAACCTCAAAGCATGGATATCAAACGGTTCACTAGTACGTTGGCTGTGGAAACTTGTAGCCTATCTTCTTCCACCCACCATGAGAATTCCTATCACTTGCTTATATTCAACCAAATCAACAGAGACACAAACGGAAATCACTGCAGCGACCTGCACGCCACATGTGAGAAAGCAAAAGGTATCATGGTAAAAGTTAATGAGCCTTGAGCCAGTTGAGCATCTGGTCATACGCTGTGGCTTGAGCATCCTTGATTGATGAATCTTGGTACTCGCCTACAACCGCGAATCCTAAAGAAATCATTAGTTGACTCATGACTAAGATTCAAATTTAAGGTCATCTTACCATGCGGAACTCCTGGATAAACCTGAACCTCATGCTCGACGTTGGCGTCAGACAAACTGTCTTCTCCCCCTATCCGAACGCTGTCGGGGAAGAGAGGGTCGTTTTCGACACAAACCAAGCTGAGAGGAACACTAATGTCCTTGAAATCATCAGGGATAACAGAAGCGGCATGTGCCAGAGCACCGGCCTTAATAAAAGGACCCTTCTTGACACCGCCGCTCTCTGCATCTCCTTCAGGGATCTTCGTTTGTTTAGCAAGCAGAAGAACAAATCGTGCACCAACACAGTATCCAGCGGCATAGATGCCGTCGCCCTGTTTGATCGTATCCGCGTACTGCTCTCGCGCAGCATCAATGACTTTGTGCAGGATGGGCATGACTCTCTCTTCTGTGACGCGGGCGAGCCACATGTCAATGAGGAATGACTTTGTAACTTCTACGGCCTTCAACTTGAACTGTTCGAGGATGGATGTGGAGTCGTCTGTAATAGCCGTGGCCCCAGGAGCTATGTCGCCAGCGAAGAGGTCGGGCATGAGGACAAGATAGCCCTCCGAGGCAAACTTATCGGCCTGGATCTGGTTGTTGGTAGATTTGATTCCCGTACCGCCGGTCAGAAGGAGAAGGAGTCGCGAAGGCGCATGGGGGTAGTCGGTGGGTTTCGAAACGTAGACCTAAGTAAGGGAGGGTCAGCCAAGAGCTTGGGAAGCTTGTTGGCCACGTACATCGACATCGTTGAGCTTGATGATTTCGCCTGTGGAGGATTGGCCCGAAGCTGCATTTGTTAGCGACCTGCGATGATGCTTTTCTAAATGGTGCCGCACGGGTTGGTCTGTCAGAAACACAATGCTCGCCTACGACTGGAGCTTGTATGTTGTCGCTGGCCGCAGGGGTCTCCTGGGCGTCGCTCTCAGGAGCGCGAGTAGCATTATCTGCGTCGGCCATCCTGATAGACTTCTCGAATTCTATTTACCTCTCTTTTGGCTGGGATAGTGAGTAAGTTGGCGGAACCGTATTGACTCCTCTGTGGGCTGAAAGACAATGAAAGAAGATGATGTTGCCTGTTGCACGTGGATGGGCAACCTGACGTGCAAGGTCCAGGCTGGAACTCAACGTCATGTTGGAGGGGTAACTGACTTGGTAGGTACCTTACTTGCCTTGCTCTAGCAAGAAGTTTTTCAAAGCCTAAAATAAAGCATATATCCCAGAATAAACTTCTTTTAAGAAAAAGGGATAAGATCATAAGAGTCTTATAATTACTGAGCTAATGCTGTTATCAGGATACATGGGATTGTACTACGAAACCACTACCTAAGGTTAGATATCTCATGGCTAACGAGAAGCAAATGCTCTGCCCTTCAGGCCCTTGGCCAATTGTTGCTGGTGGTGTGGACTTATGATCTTATGCCACACTACAGATTTAGAGATTGCTTAATTCTCAGTCTCTCCGTTACTAGGTGAGGATTGGTTTTATAACAGCCCGAACAAGAAAGCAATATTAGATGGGAACTTGGCATTGTGTCCATTCCTTATAGTGGTGTATCAGTAGTCCCAAAAAGGTCACAATGTGTTGCCATGAGATATCTTCATCAGCTACAGAATAAGATTATCGCTGATGGGACGGAAGAAATGAGTTATAAATAGAAACCCAAGGTAAGGTAATGTTTTGAATATGAGTACCTACGGACAGTACCTAGGTAGCTCCTAGGTGCCCTACCTGTCTCTTACTAGGTGAGGGCATATGTCGGCTGTCTCCACTCTTTACGTAAGCCGCAACCACACGATTCTCGCCACAGCGCGTTTCACTCAACGCGCTGAACGCGTCTTACACACCTTCTCGTTAATGCACTTTACTTCTCACCTAGAACAAAACAAAGAGGTCTCTGTTTCAACAGCATACACAACCTACCCCAAAGACACCTAAAGCACAAAAATCATGGACGCAGCTTCGGCGCTATCGCGAGGCGCTCTTGAGTATGTTCTTATCACCTAGCCTCCCTGTCGTTGCTCGCTAACTTTTGCCCAGCGTGATCTTCAATGATCCTGATAAAGCCAGCAAGCTCTTCCCGGTACCTGTTCTGCAATGTCTACAAGTCAAGCAGATGGCCCCTTCGGCTCAAGGGGGAGACCGATTTCGACTTGTGATGAGCGATGGGCAGCATTACGTCCAGACCATGCTTGCTACGCAAGCCAACCACGTCGTTCACGACAACAAGCTGGTTCGTGGTTGCATTGCCCGAATCAAGCAATACACACCCAACAACTTGAAGGGCAAGAAGTACGTGTCTTCCTAGATTTTATTGGACGCCCCTAATACTATGTAGCATTCTCGTCATTCTCGATATCGAAGTCATCGAATCTCTTGGCGTCCAAGAAAAGATTGGCGAGCCTTTTGCCGTCGACTCCAAGCCAGCTGCCCAAGAGGGTGCCATTGCTGGAGGCGATTTTTACGGCGTCAAGAAGGAAGAATCAAAGACACAGCCCCAGCAATTTCAACAGCAGCAACAACAGTCGATGCCCTCACGACCTGCCATGCACGCTGGCAGTAACATCTACCCTATCGAGGGTCTGTCGCCCTTCGCCCACAAGTGGACAATCAAGGCACGAGTTACCTCTAAATCAGATATCAAGACATGGCACAAGGCCACTGGGGAGGGAAAACTTTTCAGTGTCAACCTGCTCGATGAGAGTGGTGAGATCAAGGCCACTGGTTTCAACGACCAGTGTGACGCTTTCTACGACCGCCTGCAGGAAGGCTCTGTCTACTACATCTCCACACCTTGCCGAGTTGCCTTGGCCAAGAAACAGTTTTCCAACCTTCCCAACGACTACGAGCTCACATTCGAACGGGACACTGTCATCGAGAAGGCAGAGGATCAGACCAATGTTCCGCAGGTGAGGTTCAATTTTTGCTCCATCCAGGAACTCCAGAGTGTGGAGAAGGACAATACTGTCGATGTCATTGGTGTGTTGAAGGAGGTTGGCGAGGTTGGCGATATTACATCCAAGAAGGATGGCCGACCATTCCAGAAGCGAGAATTAACACTTGTGGATGATACGGGCTTCTCAGTCCGTGTTACTATTTGGGGTAAGTCGGCCAACTCTTTCGATGCTCCTCCTGAATCAGTGGTTGCTTTCAAGGGCACGAAGGTGTCTGATTTTGGTGGTAAGAGTCTCAGTCTCCTCTCTTCTGGCACAATGACCGTCGACCCCGATATTCCTGATGCCCACAGACTCAAGGGCTGGTACGACTCTGCTGGTCGCAATGACACATTCGCCACCCACCAAAACATGGCGTCCATGGGCAATGCCACAGGGAGAAAGGAAGACCTCAAGACCATTTCTCAGGTCAAGGATGAGAACCTTGGCATGGATGACCAGGCTTACTACACTATCAAGGCGACTATTGTCTTTGTCAAGCAGGAGAACTTTTGCTATCCCGCTTGCCTGTCTCAGGGCTGTAATAAGAAGGTTACACAAATGCCTGATGGCACCTGGCACTGCGAGAAGTGCGCTATCTCTCACGAAAAGCCGGAATACCGGTACATCCTCTCTTTGAACGTTGCGGATCACACCAGTCATCAATGGCTGAGCTGTTTTGACGATTCCGGTCGACAGATCGTGGGACGAACTGCCGACGAGATGATGGAGCTCAAAGAAAATGATGACAATAAATTCATGGCCGCGTTTGAAGAGGCCAACTGCAAGAAGTTCACTTTCCGATGCAGGGCGAAGATGGATAACTTTGGCGAAGCTCAAAGGTAAGCAGGATGATCATGTTCATTATTAATCAAATACTAATATCGCCTGTGTAGGATACGCTACCAAGTGATGACTGTCACGCCCTTAGACTTCAAGTCTGAAGGCACCAAGCTTGACGAGTTGATCAAGCAGTACGAGAACAGCTCGCTATGATGTGCTTACGAATTCCTAACCTGAGGTCATTGGAGTGCCGGCTGACTAAAACATGTGCTTCGGGGGATAAATCGAAACACTTTCTGCGAAGTCCGATGAAGACGGACTTTTGTTATTGGGTCAACATTGGCACAACATAGAATAATGAGACAAATGCAGTAGCACAAAGGATCTCTATAATTGTGTTGAAACCGTGACTTGAACAGCCTGCTATTTTTTATAGCTGTTAAACTTTACCCAACGCCTCCGTGATATGCCGTCGATTTTTTCTTTCTTTTTCTTTTTTCTTTTTGCAAGCAGTTGTCTAAAGGGACAACTTCTCGTGCTTCCAGGGCTTCTTGCCTTCTCCGTCTCCATAGTCAGCAGTAGCTTGGTAGTCGCCTCTGATCTTGTACTTGTAAATAGTCAGTCCATCAAGGCCGACTGGACCACGAGAGTGAATTTTGTTTGTGCTGATACCGACTTCGGTACCGAAACCATAACGCATGCCGTCGGCAAGACGAGTAGCGGCATTCCAGTATACACCAGCTGAGTCAACCTCGTTCATGAAACGTTCGGCCTCGGCAGAATCAGAGCTCATGATAGCGTCGGTGTGGTGAGAGCCGTGGGTGTTGATGTGGGTGATGGCCTCGTCAATAGAGGAAACAGTCTTTACGCCAATGGTGAGGGATAGATGCTCAGTGTCATAGTCTTGAGGGGTGGCATCTTGAACACCTTGCAGTGAAAGAGAAGAAATGGCAGCCTTGCTGGGCTCGTCGACTCGGAGGGAAACCCCCTTGGCCGCAAGAGCGGAAGCAACAGCAGGGAAGATGGTATTCAGAGCCGATTCCTGGACTAGAAGGGTTTCGACAGCGTTGCAGGCAGCAGGATAGCTTGTCTTGGAGTCCACAATAGCAGTAATAGCCTTTTCCTTATTGGCAGAGGCTGTCAAGTAGATATGGCAGAGACCATCAGCGTGGCCGAGAACGGGAATCTTTGTGGACTCCTTGATGTAACGAACAAGTTCATTCGATCCGCGAGGAATGACAAGATCAATATAGCGGTCCTGAGCGAGGAGCTGGGAAATGACGTCGCGGGTTGTGACGAGCTGGATGGCTGAGTTGGGGACCTTTGTGGTCTCAAGAGCTGATGAGATGACCTTTGAGATGGCCACGAAGGACTCTGTAGACTCTTTCCCACCTGCGACGATAGTGAGCAAATAAGCCAATGTTATGCTATTGCGGTTGAGTCATGACATTACCCTTGAGAATGGCAGCATTTCCAGACTTGATAGCAAGAGAAGCGATGTTGGCGATGACTTCGGGACGGGCCTCGAAAATGATAAGGAGGACGCCAATGGGACATGAGACACGCTCCATGATGAGATCATCATCGAGTTTTGTTCTCATCTGAATCTGGCCAACTGAAATATTGTTAGTTCCATGAGTATTATAGTCTTATGACAGTTGAAATACTTGGGTCATTTAGATCCCTCACATCCAAGATTCCCTTGAGCATATCCTCCCACTTTCCCTTCTTTCCAAGATCCAATCGCGATACAAGAGCCTGGCTAAGACCGCCCTCATCAGCAGCCTTCCTTGCCAGCTCAAGATCCTTGGCGTTGGCTGCGAGGATCTCGTCTTTTGAGGCCGTCAAGGCAGCGTGGATGGCTTCAAGTGCATTGTTGCGCTCGCTGGCCGGGAGGGTTGCGAGAGTGAAAGATGCTGTCTTTGCGGCGCTAGCTGCAGCCTCGGGGGAGGCGTTTGTGAGAGACATTTTTAGTGGCGAATTTGAGAGATGAGGTTGAGATTGAGACTGAGACTGAGGTTGTAGTCGCAATGTGTGAAAGTGACTCAGGTGAGGTTATGTATAAACTGTGCCCCGCTGGTATGCACCCCGCCATTATGAGCCTCAGCCGTTACATGGTCTACATTTAAAGGTTGAGGGCCTATAATTGAATCAGGTTTATGGCTTACTATATCTGGAAACCAAATCCTAGCTATTACTCATGCTGTGACAATGGAATTTCCTATGTCTGTATCTATGTACGCAGCAGTAAATTGTTGCTTGCGAGGATACGCCCTGCGATATCGGCCGAGACCAAGTCTCTATAATTTCATGCATTCTCCATACGTACCTGTTTAAGGTCACTGGTTCACTTCTCTCGATCCCAACTGGCCTTTTCTGGCTGTCCGAGTGACTGTAACTCACTGTTCTCCGCATGACTGTCGGGCTGAAACTTTACCATCAAATTTCTTTTGAATCGGGAATTGTTATATTTTATGAAACGGGCGTGCTCATCAATCATTGTCTATTTTGAATGAACAACAGCTAAACTGCAATTGCCTGTAAGCTGCGCCGGTGTCTTAAAACTCAGGTGCTGCATCTTGAGTCTAATTCAGAAACATAGCTCGATATTCAATAATCTCGTATATTTCCACCTTACATCAGGTTCTCGTATAAAAGTAAACAATGAAGTCCCACACCAGTAATATCACCAAGTCCCAGGTTATCTCCGCGTTAACCCCACACGACCCTCATATGCTTCCTATCGTCGGCACCGTCTTCGGCGTCCCCCTCTTCGGTGTGGTCCCGCGGACAGTACCCAGAGATAATTGAACTATTGGTCATAATCAGGACCGGAAGCAGGGTGGTTTTGTCTCTCCTCGCAAAAGTCGGCATTGTTTGAAGTGCTAGGATGGGCGATTCCCTTATTATTCATCTCTAAGGCGGAATCACTCTTCCGCACGTCACTATCCCTGGTCCTTTATAATCCTTTCTCATATTTTCTCTTTCTTTTTCCAAGTGCTCCAATGGTTCTGAATATACTGCTATTCTATATCTGAATATCAAACCATCTCAGAGTTAATCTTGAAAACCCCTTTCCGCCCCGATAACCGCAACTTTTCGGCCGAGGCTTCTCCACATCTTCGGGCCCGGCCGCTGTGACAATGAAACCTGCAGGGAAAAGGCAAGAGATTGATGATGAAAAGATCGATATTGAGCGAGAAGAGGACGGCCAACGTCCGGGAACTGCTGCATCAAGTTCCATTAAATCAGAACATGATGTTCAAGATACCATTGAGCCAGTCGTGCTCGGTGAGCCCCTGGGACATATAGATACTCGACGATCTACCAAGCGTGCCCAGTCCAGAGCGTCGTCTGCACGATCGAGAGCTCTTTCTGTTGTTCCGAGGTCGAAAAGGCGTGGTCTTTTTGCAAAACTGACATTGGTGCCTGAGATTGCGTATCCTCCTGATTACAAGAACTCGACGAAATGGTTTCTCACCGGCATCATAGCATTGGCCACAGCTGCTGCACCTTTAGGCTCGACTATTGTCTATCGTAAGTCCTCGAAAATGGTGGTTGCATCCAGAGTTGACAAGAATAGCTGCACTTCCCGTGTTGGTGAAAGAGTTCAACACTTCTGAAACTGTCACCAACCTGTCAGTCGCCCTGTATATGATATCCATGGCCATCTTCCCCCTATGGTGGTCCTCGTTCTCTGAAGAGTTTGGCCGTCGTTCTATATATCTCATCTCTTTCGCACTCTTCCTCATATTCTCCGTTCTCTCTGCCATTAGCAAGAATATCACCATGCTTATCGTCTTCCGCATGTGCGCCGGTGGCGCTTCCCGCAAGTGCTCACTCGACAGTGCAGGCTCAATCGCTGATCTGTTTGAGGTGTATGAGCGTGGCAAAGCTATGAGTCTATTCTATCTTGGTCCATTGTTAGGGCCTCTGATAGCCCCTATCGTTGGTGGTGCGTTGACTCAGGAGATTGGATGGCAAGCGACGATGTGGTTTCTCGCTATATACGGTCTCGTTGTCCTCTTGATGATTCTCTTCTTCCTCCCTGAGACGTTGCAACGTAAGCCTGAGGCTACGTTGCCTACTGCAGAGACTCAGGGACTCAGTCGAATGCGCACTATGGACTCGGCCAAGGTCAAAACCAAAAACTTCGCCAAATCTGCTCGACATTTCCTCATTGATCCTTTAGGAGTTCTCCTCTACCTACGGTTTCCGCCCGTTCTCATCACCGTGCTTCTTGCTGCCATTGCTTTTGGTTCTCTCTACGTTGTCAATATTGCTATCCAGCAGAAGTTTTCCCGTGACCCATACAACTTCGGCCAGCTTTCCATTGGTCTCATGTACATCCCCTCCGGTTTGGGCTACATCTGTGGATCGCTGTTTGGTGGGCGCTGGATCGACAAAATCATGGCGAGAGAAGCCCGTAAAGCTGGTCGTTACGATGAGAACGGGAAGCTGATATATCTTCCGGAAGACCGAATGAGGGAGAATGCCTGGGTAATGACGACCATTTATCCTCTGGCACTACTCATGTTTGGCTGGGTGCTTCGTTACGGTTTGCACCCTGTAGTACCATGTCTCGCCCTATTCTTCTTTGGAATCTCATCCATGCTTGTCTTTGTAAGATAATACCCTCCTCTCTCGGGTTCACTAGCTAACGGGTTCTTCCAGTCAGTGGCCACCACCATGCTCACAGAGCTAATCCGTAAGCGCAGTTCCTCAGGCGTTGCCATCAATAACTTTGTTCGCAACACGCTTAGTTGTATCGGCGCCATTGTTGCTGCTCCATGGATTAACGCCATTAACGTTGGATGGGTTTTTACAATTCTCTGTATATGCTGTCTCATTATTAGTTACGTTAGCATCATCCTGCTGAGGAAGAACGCCACGAAGTGGAGGAAAACTATGGATGAAGCACTGGCCCAGTGAAGATCGCGGCCAAGGGGTAGAAAATAATGCAGTCACGATAAGTCGATGTGTGGAACTATGTATTTCATATACAATCAAGCAAATAAGAACGAAAACAATCACATTTCATATTCCAGACTGCGTCTCTATCCATCCATCAACATGAAATTTTACTTGCTATCTTCGAAGAGCTTGCCAACAGCATCAAGACCAATATTACCACCGCTGAACACCAGTCCGAGGTCCCAACCCTCTTCGCCAGCTTCTCGCTCTACCATTGATCTGAATTCCTCATCAAACAGCGCCACCGCCAGCGGGACGCAAGCACTGGGCTCGACAACCAGCTTGAACCGCTCAAACACCAGCTTCATAGCCGCCAGGATCTCTTCCTCAGTGACGCTGTACATGCCCGATACTAAGCGGCGGCCGTATATGACTGACCAAGGATGCTCACCCACGGGAGTGCGTAGTCCATCGGCAACTGTAAGAGTCTTGACTGTTGTGATTCGTGTGCCCGACTCGAATCCACGCTTTGCATCATCAGCACCCTCAAACGATGGCTCCGAGCCAAACACTCGAATTCCAGTGCCTTCGCAGCTCAGAGCAACACCTGAGAGCATACCACCGCCACCGCAAGGGGTCATGATAGCGTCCAAGCCAGGTTTCTCCTTCTTGGTCCTCGGCGCCTCGTTGTCTCGTCCTGTAACCGGTGCCCGGAAAAGTCTCCTCTGCCCGTCAACGACGGCATCAGCAGTCATCAATTCGGAAACTTGCTGTTGGAATTCTAGGCCGATGGTGCCTTGTCCAAGGAGAATATCCGGGTGGTCATAGGGCGGCACAAGTCGAGCTCCTGTCTCAGCGATGACTTTTGCGGCCATTGCTTCACGTTCAGTGGATGTGCTTCCGCTAAAGATAACGCGAGCACCGTAGCCTTTTGTTCCAGCGATCTTCTTGGGGTTGGAAATCTCAGGCATGACAATGTGGGCTTTGATGCCACTCTCTCGAGCCGCAAGGGCTAGTGCTTGAGCATGATTTCCTGTAACAATTAGCCATCATCGTCGGATAAAGCACGTATGTGACCCTGTTACCGGAACTGTGTGTCACGACTCCTTTCTCCTTGCCCCCTCCCTCTAACCATCCTGGCTCTTTCTTCAGCCTCTCGATGGCATGAAAAGCACCTCTCGCTTTAAAAGCGCCAATGCGTTGCAAATTCTCGCATTTGAACCAGAGTCTTAGCACCGGCCGGGCCGGCGTTCTATCAGCATAACGAGTCCCTTCGAGCTCTTCCGCTGTGCGAGGGGTTGAAGCTAGTTTCGTGATAGTCTGGTTGGTCAGAACGGGCGTAAAGTGGACATATGGGCTGATGAGCTTGTGAGCTTCGATGACTGACTCACGAGTCAATGGGGGAGTTGTTGATAGATCAGCCATGTTGATTGTGGTAATGCTAAGTTAGAATGGTTGGGTTCAAGGTATAAGTCTACGAGATGGACGAACTGTGGCCCTATGCTGCGCAGTCGAGGTTCTTAAGTATCACCAACTCTCTAGTCATGCTCCGGTTGTCGGCTACTCCCAACTGCCTGTTTTAGCAAATGGTTAACGTTACAATCTCGTCGCCAAGCTGACACTAGACGCTGCTTGTCATATTTAAGGCGTGGGAAGGCAACAAAGGCCCAATGGATCACATTCGAATGTCAAAGAACTAAGTATCACCAGCGAATTGAACCGATAGGATTTGTTCGTCTAACGTAAAATAAAAATGGTATTCGTTTTGGCTTCAAGCCTGATATCAACTTTTGGACCAATTTCAGATCCCCCTCCAGAGCCCAGGAAATTTTTTAAAAGTACAGACAGAAAGTTCATGTGGTTCATAAAAGCCGTTTCCTAGGCATCCCATCCCATGTCCATCTCCCGCTCACAAATTATCATTCAACATTAATAGCCGCTTACTTCTGGTTCTCGGGTCGGAGAGATCGGACGGCCTTGCCGGCGCGCCAGATCTCGAGATCACGGATCTCCTTCATCTCTGCCTCGTACTTCTCACGGTAGTCAGGCTGGCTGTTGTACTCGAGAGATCGCTTGGTCTCGGAACCATCCTTGACGGCGTCGTAGAGGGAGTTGAAGACTGGCTTCAGGGCGTCCTTGAAGCGGGGGCTCCAGTCGATGGCACCACGACGGGCAGTGGTGGAGCAAGCCTCGTACATCCAGTCCATGCCGTTGGCGCCGATAAGAGGGTAGAGAGACTGGGTAGCCTCCTCAACAGTCTCGTTGAAGGCCTCGCTGGGGCTGTGGCCGCGCTCGCGGAGGACCTCGTACTGAGCGAGGAACATACCGTGGATACCACCCATGAGGCAGCCACGCTCACCGTAGAGATCGGAGTAGACCTCCTTCTCGAAGGTGGTCTTGTAGAGGTAGCCAGAGCCGATGGCGACACCAAGGGCAATCGCCTTCTCCTCGGCCTTGCCAGTGACATCCTGGTAGACGGCGAAAGAGGAGTTGATACCACGGCCCTCACGGAAGAGAGATCGGACGGTTCGGCCAGAGCCCTTGGGAGCGCAGAGGATGACGTCGATGTTGGAGGGAACCTCAACCTTGGTGAGGTCCTTGAAGACGGGGGAGAAACCGTGGGAGAAGTAAAGGGTCTGCAAGATTTATGTGTTAGAGCTATGCCTGGACTGACAATGGGTGGGGAATTCTGCTTACCTTGCCCTCAACGAGCTGGGGCTTGATGGCGGGCCAAGTCTCAGACTGGGCAGCATCGGAGAGAAGGTTCATGACGATGGTACCACGAGAGATGGCCTCGTCAACGTCGAACAGGTTCTTGCCGGCAACCCAGCCATCCTGCTCAGCATCCTTCCAGGACTTTCCGTTCTTTCGGACACCAACGATGACGTTGAGGCCGTTGTCACGGAGGTTAAGACCCTGGCCGTGGCCCTGAGAGCCGTAGCCAATGAGGGCCAGGGTGTCGTTCTTGAAGTACTCAAGAAGCTTCTCTTGGGGCCAGTCGGCACGCTCTGTGAAATACTAGTCAGTATTGGCTGTCCAGTTGATCCAGCAACCGCAATCGGAGATGTAACTCACCATAGACGTCCTCCTTGTGGCCAGCAAAGTCAATGGTCTTGACACCACGAACCTGCTGCTGGACGGGGCCAGCGGCAACAGGTCGGGCAACAGCACCAACACGAGCAGCGGAGCGAGCAGCAGCAACGAAAGTTCGCTGCTGAACACGGGGAGCAGAAGCCAGTTGGCGGGCAGGGCCACGGAGGGCCTTTGTGAAGTTGCGAGAAGCCATTGTGAGGATGTGAGGAGACAGTTTGGGAACTGAGGGGAGAGTGTCTGAGAGAGGATGAGGAGGAAGGAAAAGAGGGAAAGGCAATGGCGAGAGTAAAGGTTAAGTAGGTTTAAGCTATCACTAATTTTCTCTCCAAGGGACATCGCTTGGAGGGGGGACCGATTTCGGCTCGTACTGTGAGGTGGGGGGCCCTACGCTGAGCAGCGGGGATGGGTCTGGGGCTATGTGGGTAGAGGCGACTTGACTGAGAGCGTATCGGAGTGAGGGGAAATGTGTACCATGAACATTAGACCTGGAGAACTCTGGTACTTGGGTTAAGGATTTCTCACCTTGAGTCACGTCAAGTTTCGGCCAATTAGCGGTGACTTAATATTGTCCAACCACCAAGCTCTCTGTGTGCGTTTTTAGATGCCGTTGCATATAGATCTGACCGCCAGAAGAAGGCGGCCCAAGACACAAGAATAGACAGTGATAATACTAATTAAAGAAAAAAAAAAAGAAAGAAAAAACACTCGTTGCTCCTCTTACTGTCCAATTCTTCCAAGATCTTCTCAAAATCATAGCCCTAATTGATATCAATTGCGTGGCAAAATTGAACACTTCTCGCCCACACCATCTCAAGCTATCCCAACTTGGAGCTAATGCTTTGACGGGGTAACCCTCAAAAGATATGGGCCCTCTTGCTTCGGAGTTCTGCTAGTTCCCCCGAGCTCATAAGCCGCATATCGTCCGACGAACAGCATCACGGCCGATTCAGGCGTCTTGTCCAATAAGGCCCTGCCGAACTCAGCATCGCGACTCCATATCTACGAGCGGCAACGGCAGCTGCACCGCGCTCGGGGTCCTTAAGCTACATATCGGGGGCTCTATCACTTCCTCCGGCCGATATGTCAGACAAGATAGTCTAGATCTGGCTCAATGTTGACTCCTTGAAACTCCACTTACTCCGGGTTGCGGACTCTTAGCACCTAGATGAGGCTCAATTCACATTTCTGTACTCCACGTGTGTAGGCGGGACCACGAAGCAAACCAGGCAAGCCATGCCGTATTCATCTTGAGCCGTTGATCTTGCATCGGCAGCCAGGGCAGCAACATGTCGCCAGCCAATAGAGTACCACTGGACTACGAGAAACCCTCTACTAAGACTCCCTCTGACTTAAAAAGGCAATACAGATTAGTTGGTTGAAGTGAGCTTGGGATCATCATGTACGCGAGCATGCATCGCAAGCTCAGCTCTGGTCGACTCTACCCCACCTCTCGCCATTGACTCTCCTCTCAACCAAAACCCGTCACTATCAATAATCATGGAAAGTTTGGAAGCTGAAGGATTGCCTAATCAAGATCATGGATTTATCAGACGCCACGCGATGCTCTTTGCTATCAAATGCTTGTCTGTCTCAAACACCCATTAAGTCGTTGTATCGTCCCAGAATCTTAACGGCCCATCCCTTCGGATTCTCCATCCCTGCGACTCCTGTTATTTGTCTTATTCCAAATCTATTTCAGGACCCTGTCGTATGTCCTGCCCTTGACTACTCCGCCACCCATAGCAGTCCTCACGTTGCGCTTGAATCCCTCTCGGTTGTTTCGTAGATCCTCAGCTGCCTCCTTGTTGAGCGGGTCCGATGCGTTGGGTTCGAGGAACAGGAACTGCAAGCATATTAGTCACCAATCCACAATCATTTTACTTCGTATTTCACGTCTGAGCAACTCAAGACGCTTTTCTTTCTAGACTCCATACCTGCAGGCCAACAATCACAGCATTCAAGTTCAGCACTGGCTTCCAATCCTCTCGTAGAATGTTCAGGCAGACCTTGCCCTCAAGATCGATATTGGGATGGTAGATCTTTTCTCGGCATCGGACTTTGGGAGGCTCGTGGGGAAAGTTCTGGTTTATGGTGAAATCGAAGGTAAAGCGGCTGCCTCGGTACATACCCTCATCAGGGTCGATCATGAGTACGAAGTTAAGGATGTCATCGGGGTCGGGGAACTCTGTCTTCATCGTCGATCCGAGGGAAAGTTCTGAAAGATCTGTTGCAGCATGCGTCAACCTCTTCATCCTAAACACACCGCTACACGTCAAGGTCTGGACAGGATGAAGCATACCTTTTTGCACGCGCAGCTGAGCTGCAGTCACCTTCTTCTTCTTGCCACCCGTCGCCTGGCCCTCTGCGTTCTCTGCCTCCTTCTGCTCCTTTTTCTATACCACTGTCAGTGTCTAACTGGCTGGTGGCGGCTGGTAGATAACTCACCATCGACCATATCTTCAACATCGTGGATGTGGGGGGCCCAGGTTTGGGCTGTGTCGCTATGCGCTGTGGAAAGACCCTTGATGAGATGACAGAAAATGGAGTGCGAGAGCCCAGGCACGATACAAAGGTGAGGTTGTAGGATAGTGTAGGACAAGTAGCACTGCAAGATTCCGAGAGATTGGTTGTGAATACGCTGAACTCAGTTGCGAGAAGGATCTAGTCGTGCTTAGTGGAAAAGGTGATGATGCTTGATAAGATAACACGGCGTAAGGCAGCCACAAGCCTAATCCCTGAACCCCACCGAAGTTTAGGCGATACCACCGGATTGACGCATCATCGGTCGTGTGAGTGAGCACCCGATAAGGTAGCCAATGGGAAGAAAACACAGGCAATATTAACTATCAAAAAAAATCATATCATTCAAATGCGTCATAAACCCCCAGGGGCAGATGCCAATCTGAAAAAGACTAAATAGAGATGCATTTGCTCGTGCTCAGGTCTGGTCTGAATACCTTCACTTCCAATGTCCTCTTTTGTGGATGTCCCTCCATTAACTCAAATAGTCAAAACCCAGCGTACGTTACATAACAAAGGTATCCGGTACAAAAATCCAGTTTGTCTACTATGACAAGTGCCAGTACTTTCCCGTACCTGGTCTCTCCAGAAAAGTGTGAGTGTCGAATACAACGAGCGTAGGTACGCACGAAGCTTATCGTCTCGAAAAACAGCACATGATACCAGTCCTGCCCAGGAACCACAAGAAACCGGCAAAACGAACGAGCGAGAGCACGGCAGTAGCGTACAGAAGGAACTGGAAGTAATGCGCCTTGCGATCTGTGGCAGGTTCCTATCAAATTGTTAGTATAGACCACATATCGCATAGCCTCAGGAAAACTTACACCCCATCCGAGGTTATCAAACTTGTCGCTGGTAATGCAGACAATAAGGAGAATGTTTCCGAACAACCAGCTGACGACGAGTCCTGTTCGGAAAGACTTGTAACCATCCTCAACATCGGCCTTCTCAACCTCTTCCTCCTCCTTGAAGGGAGCAAGAGCTCGGCGGACAGTCTGCTCGAATTGACTGTCGATATCCTCCTGCTCCTTCTCAACTTCCTCGACAACAACCTCGTTCTTCTCACCCTTGGTGACGTGGGCAGAGGGAAGTGCCTCAGCCTTGTCTGAGCCCTTGGTACCCCAGGAGACATCGTGCCAGTTGTTGAAGGCATAAACCATGAGAATGTTGATGTAAGTCGACATGAGAAGTAGATAGTAGGGGAAGGAGTGGAACATGTGCCAGGGATCGAGGTACATGAACGAGGCAACAAAATTGAGTCCATAGATGGTGATAAGAGCGACTAAAATAACACCTCCAGCGCTTGAACCACCAAAGAAACTGTCAAGGAAAGCGTCGGTCGAGGCGAACGAGATCTGGTCTCCAATGGGCGTGTCAAAAGCACGAACAACCAGGTAGGCTGAAAGAACCAGGATGTAACCCTGAATGAGACTGAAGACCATGAAGGAAGCGATGTATGTGAACTTGGAGCCCTTGGGCCTGTTACCAAGAGCCAGAATGAACTGGAGCATGACGAAGGCTAAGTAGAGGTACTGAAGCAGGGCATTGACGACAGGTGTACCCGTGTCGCCGAATGGCCAGGCGTGAACACCGGACGTAGCGTTGGGAGTACCCACAAGATCCATGATAACGGATGTTGTAAGCCAATAAGAACCAAGAGAGAACCATGCGAAGAGAGTGTTGAGAGTGGTGTAGATGAGTTGAATGTGGAGGAAAAACATGCGGATGATGTTATGACCCGACTTGTACATTCGTCCGAAATGCATCAGTGAGTATAGTGTGGCAGCGAATGAACCGTTGAGCCATCGTCGACGTTGACTAATGAATTCAGCTGCACCCTCGGGCACATCTGTTTCACCCTTGGCAGCCTTGATATAGGACAAGTGCCACTTCTGGCCAGCCTTGGCGACCAGCTCAAAACAAAGAATACGATCCTCGCCAAGAACATGTTCTTCTTGAAAATGTTCATACCATCGATTACCCTT
>NC_030992.1:1772639-1785639 GCF_000149955.1 Fusarium oxysporum f. sp. lycopersici 4287
ATCGGGGACTGGGCTTGGTACCCGCATCGAGCAGGATACACACCTCAGGATTCAAGATACGGCCGAAGGCGTTGAACAACCATCGATGCGAGTTAATCTTCTTGGTGTTCTTCTGCTTCAAACAGAAGATCATCTGAACTGGTGGCAAGTTCTGTGAGCCTTCGTTTGTGGGTCGAATAAGCTGCTGGTTGGGCGTGACGGAAAGCTGGCTGGTGTATTCGAAGATGTGAGCAACAGTCTCCTTGCCGTCGACATCCTTCTTGATAACACCGTCCTGGTACACGCCGACAGTGGCAAGGACATCCAGGGTGTTCTTGTCAGCCTTGTCGATACCATCGAAAACCAAGCATACAACGATCTTCTGCCAAGCTGGGCCGCCCTTGTTCCAGAAGGTCGACTTCTTCAGGTTGACGATGTCGCGGATGTTCTGCATGGTGTGATGCAGTGTTCGTGCGAGAAGAACCTTGTCTTCGTTATAGTATGTAATGGCGATCAGCAACTCAGTGTGTCGGTTGTACATGCGAGGTCGCAAATCGTAACCGTTCTTGAGTGTGAAGTCGTTGGGATCACAGGTGGCAGCGGTATATCGCATCTTATGGAACTCTTCGGTACCACTCTCAGCGTCGCGATACTGAGGCTGGACAGCATTCTTGATCGCACTTGGCACAGGGTAATCAATGCTCAGAACTGAACCCTGAACCAGCTTGATCTTTCGGGTTTTCGAGCGGCCAAGACCACCGCCCATCTGAGGCTGCTGCTGTCGCTCAACCCAGCTGTCTTCGGGATCGAAGGCAGAGTCGGGGCGAGGGAAAGGGGCAGCGGCGTCAAGGTTACCAAACTGACCAAAGCTGCCTCCATCACCATATCCAGTAGGTCCCTGGCCAGGCATGGTTGACGAGGCTCCAGGGGCATAGGACTCAGTGAGACTGTAAGCAGAGACGGGGCGGTCGGGGGGAGTGCGGGCGCCAAGTCGATCTTGGTCGTAACCCGAGTTCAAGAGGCCACGGCCCTGCTCCTCGTCGTTCTCTTGAGGGGGGAGATGGTACTGCTGGAGAAGAATTAGTCCTTGTCGTTCAGCATTAAGCTATGGACAAAGAATGTGCACTCACGCTTCCGCCAGCAGGAAGGTCCTGCAAAGCATGTCCTCCATACTCCTGATCACGGCCATTGTACGCCATGGTGAATAGTTATGCTCCCGTAGGCGCTCAGCACTGTTGGGATTCTAGTCGATGAGCTTCGGATAAATGATGCGCGAGAGCGATGCGAAGTGAAGATGGTGTTGTGAGTTTTTCTCTAGTCGAGATAGGAGCTGAAACAGGAGGAAGGAAATGCGAATGGTGGTCACGGGCAGCCACCTATTGAATAGCAGTGGCAGCTTAGCAGCTCTAGTACCTTGGCCCCAGCAACAGTCAACAGATACAGTAGGAAACTTGAGGCGCCAGCCTCAAAAGAATGGTGATAGTTGGAGCGGGGGGGAAAGGATAAGGAGGATGAAGTCGAGGATAGGAGGGAAGAGGGATAATGAAGGCAAAGAAGAAGGCTAGTGACAGGGTTTATTTTTCTCCTCTCCTCTGAGAAAATGTTTTGATGAAAGGCCCTGGGAACGAATCTCGTTTTGCTCCACGACTGGGCTCACAGCTTAGAAAGAGAGGTAAGAATAGGGGACTCATCTCGCGCTAAGCCTGCTGAGCCACTCCACTCCGCCATAACTTGGTACTTGGGGGGGCGAGGATCCATCCCATCTCCAGCTGCCATCCCTGTCAAGAATCAGATACCCGCCCTCTAAGAAACGAGAATCTGACTGCAGTGCATTTTGGGCTGGTGAGTTCCCTGATGGCGATTCACAGCCGTTGACGACTAACGCGCAGATATCCTTTAACCTGGCTGAGCGTTGAGACGGGCATGCTGTCAAACTCTACTGGCTTTCTGCACGTTGAAGCATTTCCCAAGGGCAGAACAGACCCAAGAGGCTTGCGGCTGTAAACTATCGAGAGATCTACAATCTACACTGTACGAATAGACGTGTAACTGGCTACCAACGTACGTACAGTACCGCTAGATCATCTCATCAGCATTGATCCCAAAGCCAGCCAACATTTCAGGGCGGAGAAGACGGCCGGTTCTTCATTCAACTCTCATAATGAAGACTTCAGCCACCGCAATATCTACGTTGGTCTGCTCACCGTTCAATCGGCCTCTTTTTTTTCCCACCCCGTCTTACAGTTTACTGGAACCAAGTTCCTTGAAATGAGGAACTAGAGTGCCACAGATTATGGAGATAACTACGGGACCCTGGCACTTTGCATTGTTGTCCATCCAAAGACCATGGGGCATGCCACTGACAGGAGATGCCCGATGCCTAAAGCTGAGAATTGTCAGGTTTGCATCTGCATTGCTGCTGAGGCCTGGCGCTTACCGTTTGCTCAGTACTAACTGTGTTGCACAGTACTCTGCTGTTTCAGCGTATAGTTTAGCAGCTTCTGCGGGGGACGAACGTAAAGTTCCAGAAGCCAAGTTAAGTACCATTTGACTCCCCTTTTCCTTCAACCGCCGACTTGCCGGAAGATCGTCATCCCCTTTCTCCCGCCACATGCCCTGCGCATCGTTGTCTGGTACGGGCAATGGTCCCTAATTTCCCCCCAAAGGCACGGGCTTTGCAGTCTGGCTCCCTCAGGAACTTGCAGGCCAGTCAGCCATCACCTTTCGTTTGGGAGTACCCGCACCCAGCCCTGTTGGCTTACGATCCTTTCCCTTTGACATCAGCTGCTGAGCCTACTGCAAGCCTGCTCACCTGCACGACTTCTGGGCCATGGCAGCTAGTTCGCCAGAACCCGTCAGCAGTCAGATTTAACCATGTCCCGAATTGCTGCTTCGGTGCTTGGTTGCTGACCGCCAACGCAGAACAAACAAAACGGGCTTCATTACTCAAAAAGAAGCATGTGTTTGTGTTACTTCCCCTCTCTATCCCCTATCTCTGGCAAGATCACGATTGGTGACATTCAGATGGTTGCTCTGCGGCCAATCTGAGGATTCCTCCCTTGTTTTGAGGTTACTTGGCTAAAACGCTCGACTGGGTTAGTCTTTTGTCCGAAACACGACAAAGAATCTGCCACAACAAAGCACATGTTCTAAAAATAGCCGGTCCTGTCTTAGCGACTTGAAATTAGCTGGAACGAGCCGACAACTGGCTGGACTTGCTCAGCCTGGTTGGTTAGAGACATTGATGATGCTGCGGCGCAGGCAGGGTACGTACATAGTTTGCGGTCTTGTCCGTTACCTGTTCCTCTCCGTTCTGAATTCGATCCAATCTCGGACGAGTTAAAGGTGAGATTTTGTGGCCCGCCATTCTGACTGCATCTTGCTGTGGTGAATTTACAGACAAGGCCACCAAGTAGCGGGCTTTAAAGCTCAGTTGTTCTCAGCCGAGCCAACGTCTAATGCAAAGGTTCGGAATCCTTCGTCCTCACGTCAGCTGGCTGTCGATGAGAACCTCGGGCTCCCCAGCCCTACGGTTGAGGCATGCAGCTATCGAGCTTATTCAAGCTGTTCGCATTTGTTGTGTCCGAGATTCGTTGGACATTCGTTACTTGATCTCTTCATCTAGGATATGAGCTCGTGCATTCAACGCAAAACTGGTCGCCGGAGATCTTCTAGTAGATCACTACATAGCAATGCTTTCGCTATCGACAGCATTCAATTAGCCTAGCACAATCCCCGGTACCCTCAATATCGAGCGCCCTGTGGTCCCCATCCTCGGTTGCTTTTCCGAGACATCGGCTGGTTCTGATTCAGTGACGAGAGAAACATAATGAAGCCCGTGGCCTGGATGCCAAGATCCCGATGACTGCTACCCTGAAGAGTCTCGACTAGCAATGCAAGGGATTATGAAATGTCTGAGATCCCCAATACTGTGTGGTGCCGGAGCAACACATACTATATCTATTCAACGGACTAAATGTTGGCAGAGAATAACGACGAAGTACAGTCAATGATTAATTTACATAGTAAATACTGTGCACGGGTATCCATCACTTGCCTCGCATTCTCATAACGATAGATACTTAGGTCTTGCGCGAAATCCTTGGAGACGCCCGACACAAGTCTAGCATTACGCACTACCACATGGCAAACAAATCGACAGACTGAATCCAAACAAGAACACAGGACTAAGCTGAATACGCAACAACGAATTTACATATTCGGATTCCGAAAACACTGCAAAGTTACTGGACTGTCGAGAAGTTGGGATCGAGGGTACGAAAACGGATAACCTCACGAGTTTCGCCCAAAGCGTAGATTTGACATCCTGTAGTATCCGACGATGAAATTCATATCTGGTGCTGCAACATCTTAATATCATAGTCAGATATCGGTACAGATCCCCTGCAGATAACATAATTGAGAAACATGATGACTCCTGCAGTGGGTCAGAGCTCTCGATCATGCCACAACGGTTGAGCTGAGGGATATCTTCGCTTTGTTAAAGACCCGACGACAGGGTGAAGTATAAGTGAATGTTGCCAAGAAAGAAGCGAGGTCTAAGGTCAGATTGCAATGCTGAATTATGATTCGCCAATTGTGATATTTGATGTAGGCCGCCAACATGAAGCCCCAGACATTAATAGCCAAAGAATAACGGGTATGGCCCTGCTGATAACATTTGTTAATTACACAGGCGAAGCTAAAAGTCGGGCACATTGAATTCGCCGTAAATGCATTTATGAGCGTTACTTCTTAATAATCGAGCCTAAACCTCGAAGATGGAGGGGCGATGGCGAGGCAAGCTTTTTCTCTTGCATCGGGAGTTTGTTGTTTCGGATTTAGGGACGCGCGTCTGATGCAGACAATGCGTTTTCTACAGAGTCCGCCCAAGTCTGGTATGCAAACTCGTGCCACTGTTGAGACTCTGTATCATGGTTGGCCAGAGTTACACTCACTGAGCATGGATTCGGGGAAACAGGCTGTAACTATGGAGTTCGGTAGGCTATAGCATTTAACGTATAACGGACGGGCTTATGTTTGTCTGTCCTAATACTGCCGTCACGTTGTAGTTGGAGTCTTGGACCCGAAGTTGCCTCATCTCCTCGAAGCAGAATCGAGAACCTCATGAGTGGTGCGTTATAGACTGGGTGGTTCTGCACGATGCCGTTTGTTCGTGTTCACCTGAAGCCGGTTGATGGTTTGCGGCACCTGAATTAATGGCTCAACGGGCGGCACTGGATCTAGGTCCAAATCGACTGGTTAAGACAGTGTCTGGCCAGGATCCTCAGGGGCTTCTAGCACTGCTTAGTGGATATCATGCAGGGATACTGCAAGCTTTTCCATAAGCCAGTCTTCACCCACGAGCCACAATATCAGGGGCTCATATACAGTGCGATTAATTTAACTGTTTCGCCATCGCTGAAAGAGGCAGAGTCAAGCATCAACATCCCTGTTGCACCATCTCCTCGTGCTCCAATCGATGTCTCGCACCCACCACAAAGCAAGTGCGTGTGTGTGCCTCTACTTTGACCTGACCTCCTCCCACCTCCCGCCGCTTCCCGCTTGTGCAGTTGATTTCGCTCCTTCATCGTTCTTTGCAACCCCAGACGATCGCATCAATTTCTCCATCGACGGCCAATACCGCCACGCATCGATTTGAACCGAATCGAATCCCGAGAGAGAAGAAGCCCGGCTTTTCTTTCTCGTATTTTCTTGTTCGATTCAATCGCCCGGTCGATTATGTCTCCTTGCGCCTCCTAACCAGCCTTCCTTTTCATCCGAGCTAGCCTCTGAACCTACACTCGTTTCTCACTCACCTCACTTCGACTATCACGGACTCGATTTTGGATATTCATCGACTTATTCTGCTCGTGCTTATATACAGGCAATCGATTACGGGAAAAAAAAACACAATCTCTCCTTCTATATCCTTCCAAGCCCTGTCGCAGATCACCATTCGAGTCAGCATATTGCCAAGCATTGTTGATAATCCACAACAACTTTCTGCCTGACTGATCATCCGAAGCGATCGGCGTACCTCAACAGCCAAACATCATATATCATCTCATTAGCTCCAAAGTCTTCTATACACAGACGTCACCATGATGGAGAGGTCAGGATACCTCGTTGCCAGAAACCTGGATGAGTTGAACCATGGTAAGTCAAACAGAGAGTTGCCGACATGTTCAGTTTCACAGCCTCTAACAATCGTCCCTAGCATTCCAGCTTGTCCCTCGAAGCAAAGACTGTGTGAAATGTGATGATGGTGCACAACTTGAATGTCCAAAGTGTGCAGATAACGAAGTCTGCCAGTTCACCGTTCCCCTCGACTGTACCATGTGTGCTACATCCTTCTGCGAAAAGGACTCGGACAATTCCAACAACAGCGGCGGCGGTGGTCCAAATGTTGGCGCTATCGTTGGTGGTGTTCTCGGTGGTATCGTGGTCATTGCTATTGCTACCTACATAGTATGGAGATTCTGTATCAAGCCGAAGCGTTCGCAGATTCCCACGTCTATATACATCGAAGACACAGACGCCATTCAGAATGAGAAGGATGCTGCCTCAAGAGGAACTCGCCCGCACTCTACACACACCGTCCACTCAATCGCATCAACAGTCCTCACACGAGCATCAAACATCATACAGATCGCATATATCCCTGGCGTCACAAACCGAGCGACCCCGACATCGCCAAACGTTCTTGTCCCTCCAGTCCCACCGATCCCTATGCACCATGCCGAGGCCAACCGGGGCCTAGGACACGACGATCAGCATTTCTTTGTTCCTGGCGATCTCCGAGACTCTACTTACTCGGGGCTGTCAGGCTACTCGGACCGAACATCATACGCTCGCACCTCTTACGCACCTCGATCCAGTGTGGCTTCTACGATTTATGGAAAGCAGGCTCAGGTGCTTACACCTGCCCAGACTGGAATGCGAGCCAAGCCCACCGTTGTCAGTGTCAAGTCCGTTGGTAACAACAGCGGCGACATGGTAGCACCTCCAGTCCCGACGATTGACTTCGAGAAGTTTGGTGGCGGCAGGCCCAAGAGTGGTGCAAGTGCCTTCAGCGTCGGCTCAACGTTCCTCAACAGCGCCAACACTGCTACGCAGGCTCGTGCACAAGTGGTCAAAGTTGGAACATTGAAGAAGGTCGACGTGGGAAGCAAGTCAGAATCAGACACATCGTCATCAACCATGGCACCATCACCGCCAACAACACCAAGCGGCCGCATTACTAGAGATTCAAGCATTACCGTTATTGAAGAGTCGCCCTCTGTAGACCAAGGTCCCTTCTCGGACCCCCCAGAGCGATCTAGTCCACAAAAATCAAACAAGGCCCCTAGCCTTGGTGCCGTTATGGAAGATTCAGTAGGCGAGGATGACAAGCCTCTGACTCTTACGCGGCGAGACAGTAGTCCTTTTGGGGACAAGCACGCGACAAAAGAGTAACAGCTGCATCACTCTACTCTGATATAGCGCAACTTCCTCACGAATATGTCACGAATCTAGCCGAATGTTAGTCAAGGGACATGGACTAGAATCTGTCTTTTATTTATTTTCTTTATGTTATATTCACTTCACGTCAACTTTTATTGGACAGACAAACACAGAATTGTCACGGGATATGGCACCCTTTTTTATGTTTATATTCAGGATAGCGGAGAGGGACTTTGGTAACAGCTATGGCGTCTTGGAAAGAGGGCCGTGGCAACGGCTTCAGGGATGCCTGTAGGCTTCGGAAGTCTCTATGTGAATATTGAATAGAGATGATTCTATATGTTTGTGTACCCATGATGGATGCCATCCCTGATGAGCCCTCAACCTGCTGCGACACCTGGAATATGCCCTGTAGTACCTTGTCATGGGAGACATAAAGGATGCAGAAATTTATCCCGTCGCCTGTCTCTATACACTGCGAATGATTGTAGAGACAGGAGCATTGATGCCTGCGCAGGAATCAAGACACAATGGGAACATGCCGAGACTGGTTATCATTGTCACATGGTGCCCCATGCTCGGTAGCTTGGGTGCCTTACTTAGTGATAATGAGATCCATAGTCTGCAATCCAAGTAGGACCAGACCTGGGATGAGAGGTATTGTAGGTCATTCGTTAATTCTTTTCTTTCCCAGCACCTTGGACTTTCAGGTTTTGTCGGTACTATTACGTTAAGCATGGATTTTGTCACACCTGACATATGTGAAAGCCGGCCTTTCCCCTCACAATCTGGAGGCTATTGCCCGAAGATCGTCGTGCCTAGACTGTCGATCTCGTGAGGTTATCACCATGACTCGGCCGATAGACAGCGCTGCCTATTGGTCACTGAATTAATCATCTTTATTGCAACCATTACATCGCAACTCGCTGAAGAGAAAACGCCAATTCGATTGACACCGTGGTCCATATCAAATTTTGCAGGCTTCTCAAGGATTATACGAGGGGAATATTGGTCGCTTGGTGAAACGTGCTAGAGTGAAAGGGAGAGTTTCATAGCGGAATGGGTCTTTGGCGTAGTTGTTTTAAGTCCTTTTCGACATGTTTATTGGAGAAGAGTTTCGAAACATCTGGTTCAACTGACTAGTTGACCTACGATCTTTACCGTCATTCTGTCGCGAAACAATGCCCTTGTACATGAATGAATACCTATCACATCTGGGTAGCCCTTCAGCCCATAAACTTACATCTTCAAGGCGAATACATCGTGTCCTTACCGTAACACAATTGTACCCCAGGGATTAGAGTGAAATAGGTGTTGCGAATGCGGGTGTATCCATAACTCTGGATATCTAGTTCAAAGCCAACATGTTGATCTTTTGGTCGAGACTGGTTAGCAGAGTTGGCCGAGATTATCGGCATCCTTAGATCCGGCAATGTCTCTTGACATGACTTGTGAGGTGGTCGAGTTTGCTCCAGGAGCTTGTCATGAATGCCAATGCTATTGTAGGTAGGTAAGGTATTGATAAGTTTGTCACTGCGTGGTACATGCCCTACTACTCGCCCAAGTTCAGTGTCAATACATGAGTCTTGAACCACGCCGTCTCTCTTCTGTCTCCTACAGGGCTTCTCCTTGGTCTTATTCTGCCTCTTCTCTCAACCCTAGCTTCGGAATTTCTCATCCCCTGTTCCCCGAACACGTTACGTTTGATGGGTTTCTTCACCCTCCACTTCCCTTAGGTTGATTCCTTTGGATGGCTGACCTTCCCCTTCCGTGCATATCCCCAGCATCCATCCATTAACTTGAACTGCCCGTCACAGTTGAGTCCTTTTCACAAGCAATTAACTATGTGTGTACACTGCTTGCCAAGTAATAGAAACAAGTACAGTCATAATATGCCGGATGTAACTGCCACTCGCTCCCTTTCGCTCAGGGTCATCTTAAACGCCCGCTGCTAGTCTGCTGTAGCCTCCGGCTATGACGCCTGTCTGTATTCTGGTCCTCGTCCGCCTCTACGCCGCCTCTGCCAGACCCCGACACGGGACGGCTTGCAGGTACCCAATGGCTTCGGGGAGCAGTCTATCCGACGTGTCTATAGTATCCATACATACAGACATACATACATAGGTAGTAGGTGATTTGCAAAAAAGAACGCAATACATAGCTTCTCCTATCCTAATGTAGCGCCATAAGCTTCCCTGGGTTAGACCAGACACGATGCTACTGTGGCTCACTTCCAAGGATGAGTCCTAGTCATGGATCTTAATCCGAAGCCCCTGCGCAATTCTTCGAGAAAACGAGGCCGGTAGTATCGGCATAGGCTTAACCACATGGAAACTTTGTTCGGCACTTGTCCTGTCACTGTGAAAGCCTAGAGCTCTACCATCGGAATTCTTGTGGGTGAATGACTAGCCGTCTATATTAGCAACAAAGGGACCATGTTCAGTAATCCCAGCCCTAAATTCGATATCAAGTTGATGTCATGGATGTTGGGTTTACTTTATCATCATTAGCCATTACTTCCAGCTAGGTCCGTATCAACCACGACGTTGATGCTTCCATAACAAAATGTGAAGCGCCACTGCGATAACATCCGCAATGGGTATAAACATACGCGGCACGCAGTCCATCTTTCAAATGACCTGTTCTACAGTGCACCAGGTAGTATGTAACCGAGCTGTTGATCACTAGCTGCATATAAAGCCCTTCTTTCTTTTTCTATATCACGCTTTACTCTTTGGCGTCGTTGAGAAGTGTCATGGTTCATGACAATTACGTGGGGTGAATGATTTGATAACTATCACATAACCCGGGAAGCGTGGGAGTGTATACAATGGCCATCCTCCAGCCAAGGACAGTAAGTGATGAGCTACTGTAGCTGCTCGTAAACAGAAGTATTCCACAGCGTCTCCATCGCTGATGGGGAACCTTTGTGGTTGAACATCTACTTGTAGCGTAGTGCGAACTCGTCCATTTTCAACTGCAACAACACCCCATTCATATCACCCACCCACGTTTGCACACTAGCAAACCCCACCAATTTCGCTATCAAGATCGATCTTTACTTTACTGGATTTCTGTCTTCATTCAGGTCGTCGTAGGGCTATGCCGCGTGTGTTGCAAGAATTTTTGAAGCAAAGTCAGAACAACAACAGGGAGTAGCCTTTGGTATAATGGCGATAGATGAGATAGCATCTCCGATCAGCTCTGTGCTTCCTAAGCATCAAGGCTCGCATTTAAAGTCCACCGGCAGGGAACATGGTTCCGAGTCCTGCTCGATAGATGCCAAGGTACGCCGATGCTAACGGGGCTAACACCGTTTTCATGCCCTTGGTGAGTGAGCCAACATGACACAAGACACCAAAGGGAGGGGAAATCGGCCGTTGCATCTTTGTTGGGTCCCTTTTTTTCCCCTTAGAACAAACATCTAGTACCTTTCTGACGGGGTCCTAGTCCGGGCCAGGCTATCAGAAGGAGCTCGGGTTTTGCGAATATCACCTGTTCGTGATAGTGACGTGACTGCCACTACTAGTCTTTGCTTAAACAAATGTAGATTACTCACTGTATACGACTCAAAATTTCATGAGGTTAGACACTGCGTCGGAATGACTCGGGAAATCATCCAAAGGCAAGTTGAAAGTAAAAAAAAACATGACCCGAGATGCGAATCAGGATTGATGGACATTCTTTTATCGCTGCTCTATTCTGTAGTGGGTTGATTGATGTTGGGAATTTCCAACCCCATACCAAGATATTATCTCCGAAAAGTTGACGATTAACCCGAAATCATATGTAAATGGAAACCCTCGATTAAGTAGTGGAGATGTTTCCGCACGGATGTGAGAGCCAGCTGATAGGTTGCTGGTTGCAGAGGAATGCCATTCAAATTTTGGTCGTAAATTTGCAAAACAAATAGTAGTATAAATGTCAACAGATAACCTAGCGCCCCAAGAATATGCCTCTTTTTGTTCGTACGCCGTGCGCCGGTGCGGAACTGCTTCTGCTTCTGCTTTGGTTCGTCATTCGATGCTGCGTCGTCATGTCGCCCTGCTTGTTGGGCAATTGGCCATCTAGAAATCGCAGAAAAGTAATAAAGCCCGTCTCTGATCTTATCTTCTCCATACTTCCCACGGTATCTCACCAATCATCTTCAAATCATTGGGCATATCCTCTGTCAAGAGAGATGAGGGATCGCCTCATGCGTATTTCTTGACGTTGGCCTGTTGTCGTTGGCGAATCGGTCTACTCGTTCGCCTCATTTTCCTCCTCTTAACTGATAGATTTCCAATCCGTAATGGGACGTATCCACTCATAATACCACACACTTGGACTTGCTTCGGTCCTTGTTCCTATTTCTGTGTCTTTCGTCTCGATCGCCGCCCCTCGCATCTCCGTTGCCTGTTCGCGTCCGACCGCTCGATCTTTCCGAGGGGCGTGAGGCTTGTTGTCGTTGACGACGTAGGATCCTAACAACGTCGTAAAACGCCTTTTCAACGTTGATGCAATTTTTGGCCGAAGCTTCTACAAACTCGCAGCCGAGCTCACGGGCGAGAGCATGACCTTCTTGCGTTGAGACCTCTCTCTCAGTGACTCGGTCGCTCTTGTTACCGACAAGCATAATGGGCACGGGCAACTGCGGGTTTGCAGCGGAGATAGGAGACCCGGGATAAGACGGCGACGAAGCGCACGATTCTTTGACTCGTTGGATCTGATGGTGAAATCGTTTGATGCGAGTGAAGGAGGATCGTGATGAGATGCTGTAAACAAGAACGAAGCCTTCGCCATCACGGATCCATTGATCCCGTAGTGCCGTATATTCCTCCTGCCCAGCGGTATCGAGTACTTCGAGCATGCAAGGTTGGCTATCGATGACAACCTGCTTTCGGTATGAATCCTCGATCGTGGGGTCGTACTGTTACAAAAATGTTAACTCAATGTCACAAATAAAGCGGAAACAAAACTGCCATGTCTAACTTACAGTCTCAACAAAGTGCTGCAAACATAGCTGAATGGTAAGAGCTGTCTTTCCCACACCACCATCTCCCAGAACCACCAACTTGTATAGCACCATTCGGCCAGCCATGATGATGGCGACGTCGAGTAAATCGACAAACGGTAGAGTCGATAAAAGAGGAGAGAGATTGGGTCTCGCAGGAGAGAAACACGAACCAAGCGACCGACGGACCGGAGAGGGGGAGGGTGGAGAAAAGAGGGGGTGGTCGGTAATGAGGCTCACAAGATGCAGTGTCGATATATCCAAGGTGGTTGGAGGTTGTGAGGTCGAGGTCGTCTTCACGGGTAGTAAAACAGAGGCGAAGGTGAGAGACGGAGGAGGGGGTGGCTTGATGGAGCAAAGAGCTGTGACCAAGCGAAAGCGGCGGCAGTGGCAGTACCAGTAGCAGCACCAGAAAACGTAATGGAGGCAGGTAGGTACGGATGCTGTACTCTAGGTAGGTATGTGCTGACTTGTAGCGGCGGCGGCGGCGGTGGGCGTCAAGGCGTCAAAACGAGGGAGCTGGGAGGGCGGTGGGGGTCGACGGCAGTGCAAGGCAAATCAATGCGTAGCGATGAATGCAAG
>NC_030992.1:1786049-1824388 GCF_000149955.1 Fusarium oxysporum f. sp. lycopersici 4287
TAGGTAGGTATGGAAGGTGAGTTACTGGACTGAAGGACAAATGGAGGAAGTTGGCTTGCTCTTGCACATTGGGCTTTGAATTGGGATTGGGAGAAGACAGCCCAGCCCAGCCCACCTTCCAGTCAAGCTTAGGTGGAGAACCATTTTTTTTTTTTTCCCTCTTGCCTTTTTCCTTCTCTCTCCCTCTCCCAACCTTACCCATCCCTCTCCCAACCTTACCCAAATGCTTGAACATACTGTAGTGGTACTTTCACTCAGTGCTAGCAGGCCCTTGAAGGTGGGCGCCCTGGACTCCCAGGTTGCAATCGAGGCGGGGGCGCCAGGTTTTACCAAATACCTGGGTGAGAGGTATCCATGCGATGGAGACGCGGCAGCGGTACTCTCTTCCTAGGACCCAGAGGAGAGGCTAGAGGTCCTTGGAGGGGTTCTCTAGGTTCCCTAAGGGGGGATCAGCAACCAGACAAGCCACTTCACCGTGCAGACGGTCTGGTACCTTGCGTAGAGGATTTACATTGACCAGAGGTACTCCCTTTTAGACTGTGCACGTTTACGGATAAACCTACCTAGCGTGGATGGGGAATGCAGAAGCACACCTAAGATCAAAGATGCCTAACTAACTATCTCATTACTCCAGTCTAATCCCGTAGTTCAATTGCTACATAACCCGTCACGGACAGCAGAATAGGGGATTCGTCGCCGTGGATCAATTGACGAGAAAATCCCCTACAGACAGGCAGCTTAGCGAATACCACGAGCTACCCAAGTCCCACGAAATGGAGCTGCCCTGGCCATTCATGGGTAGGATATCGGTTCGGTGGGTGCCCCGAGAAATGGGAGAGCGAGGGTGCTGTGCTAGGCTCCTGATAGGCGAGGGATGAAGCCGGAATGGTGAAGCGGTGGACGAGGGGCATGCCCTGGTCACAAAACTCGCTGTTGAGCGTCTCCATTTCCCTCACCTTGTGGTGTTTATACCCATCACACCCAGAAGTATGCATTCTCTTGCGTGCCGTATCCTTCGATTGTTGAAAAGCTGTAGCATGAAAGCGCCTGGGACTTGCAACAACGTGGTTTCTTGGTCATGCTTAAACTCAAGGATGTTCGGAACTCAAACCCAGATGGGTAGGTAAGGTATTGTCGATTTATCCAAGTAAGGTACCTATCAATCCGGGCCGTTTTAGGTTGTATGAAAGACTTGTCCTGCCTTCTGCCAGGTACATGATTGAGTGCCACCTTCGTCAGTGATGTGACTTCTGTTGTGGCTATTATTTGGAGTTAACAGCACATACTAATAGGTGGTTATTCATCGGCGGGCACCCGGGAGCCCGGGTCACGGCTCGGTTGTGTCGCGGCGGGCGGAGGACTCGACCGGATCTAGGCAACTTTACCAGGTTTGGTCTTGGTCCGTTGCTCGTACTGTAGGAATGGAGTGAATTGGAAGAGTCTTCCGTGCTGCTCTGTGGTGTTGCTGGGTTGTGACAGTAGCTTAGCTGAAAGAACCAACATGAACTTGGCCTGGCTAGGACAAGAAACACGCGTTGCCTGTCTGTGCCTTTAGTGGTTTGAGTGGGGAATGAAAAGATTTGTTGTCACTGTCGTAATTCTACTGAAGTCTTTTGCAAGCTCAGTGTGTCTGGTGTAGATGGTTTGGCAATGCACTTTTTCTGTTGGAACCTCCACCTGAGATTTTGTGACGAAGGATTTGATTGATCGCATATGTTGCATATAGTCGTATCTATCGGCCGCCATTTAGTGATCAATCGAGAAGTAAAGCTGGAAACAGTTTCCCGGACTGCCTTCTCTTTTCACAATGGCTTCATATTATTCCTTTCTTCCATTTCTCGTTTGTTCTGTTTCTCAAATCAGCATCCTTGTTCTTGTGTAGTCGTCTGCATGCTGCTGCAGCCCAGCCCACACACAGGCCAAGCGGTCGCAGGACGGACAAGTGGTGTGGTTGTGTTCAGAGGGACAGGGTCCTTGTCTCCCCGGGAAGTCCAGTCCCATGGAGGCATAGTCGTATTTTAAAGAGGACCAGCCTTGGAGAAAAGGTGGTGGCCTGTGCGGAAGCCGCTCCCAGCTCCCAGCTCCCAGCATCCATCAAAGCTCACGTTTCTTTCCAGGGAGCTCTTCCATGGATACAAAACTGAGAAAATTACCTACCTACTCCGTACCACCTAATTAATACCTGCTGTTCCCGACAAGAAACCTACCTTACCTAGGGAAGCTTCTGTATACCGAAAACGGTACATTTCCTTCGTTTTCAAATAGACATGCTCTCTGCCAGCCAAAATAGACATATTACAACTCCACTAATCGCCCAGCCATGCCCTGAGAGAAACAAGCATCGCCTAAGCACCAAGCTCCATGCATTTCCAGAGCCGCGCTTGTCGACCTCCCAGTGACAAGTGACCGGCATTGATCACTCATGGGTCGTCTTGGATCCAATCCTTTCCTTTCGGGTTCTTTCAAGGGACCCGGCGCTACTGTACGGAGTGCTAGGACGGGATTCCACACTCCTACAAGGCACGGCACAGTAAGTAACGTCTTTGGCTGTTGTGCGTTACGTCCCGTCTGCTCTGGGGTATCTCGACCCCTGTCACTTGCTGATCTCACTCATCGGCGAGCTTTTGATTCTCCACCAAAGTTTTGACATTGGAGGGACAGAGGAAAGAGAGGAGGTTGAATTTGGAGAGTCGAGCTGGTTGGGCACCAGACGAGTGGACCAGCCTCGGGAGGGGACAAGATGGAATCAGATTTCTTGTGCTGAAAGAATTAATGAGAGCGTTTCAGCGATTTCAGTTGTCACATAGGCTTGTCAATATCAAATAAATTACAGGATCCAAAAATCTAGACCAGACTGGCCGACCGAGTCCTCAATGCGTCAAAACCAACACCAAGAACGTTACCATCGTTTCTTTGCTTTTTATTACTTCCCGCTAACGATGTCCGCGGCTTTAAGACACGGCAAAACTCATTACTTGCTTTTGTGGCTTTTGGCGATAGCATCAACATCATGTTTTCCACTGTTGGGATGGAAAACGAGCAAGCAGACAAGCAACAAATCCCTTCACTAAAAATCAAAATTTTCCCAATACTCTGCATCCTCTTGGCATCAGCTAATCAGTCCACCACGTAATCTTCCAATCTTCCGAAACACGACTGCCTGCCATTCTAGAGAAGCATGCCCATGTCAAATGCTACATGCATGGGGATTGATATTTCACCCGTCTCGGTATTCCATAGAGACCCTGCTTTTTTTTGTTACCGGACTCGCATGCTTGACACAGACGAAGACAAGCTTCGGGCTACAGCCTACCTGTGCATACGATCACCAGCCACTCAATCAAATACGTGACTTGATGGATAGATCCATTCGAGTCTGGACACCCGATGCTAACACGAGGATCGAGAAACGGCGGCGCCACTTATGGTCTCTGGGAATTTAAGCGTCCGCGGGACCAGCGTTTATCTTACCTCGTCACGCCAGTCAGGGACCCCGTTCGTGTTCAGTTTTCACACAAGGGACAACTAAGGTAAGTTCACTGCTTGCATGGCATGGCAGCTGGGACATTCAGGGGCTGATGAGCCTCAGCGACCTCCAAAGACATGATGCTTGTTCCGTTGCCTCGGAACGAGCCCGTCTCCTCTCGGAAGTGATATCTGCATTCGCCTTACAGTATCAATCTCACTGCATCGTCCTGAACGGGAATGCGAGAGTATGCCACGATAACATGGTGCTCTATATCACGCTAAGGTTCGTCAGAGTTGCACAGACAATGAAGGCAGCATTTGGGTCAAAGTTTTGCCACTATTGAACTTCTCTCAACGTGGTCAACGTTCAATTGAACAATAACACGACTGGATTGGCTATATACTACTGTACTATGTAGGTGCGCCAAACACTCCATCGAGACCAACCTACCCCACACCCTAAACGTGCCAGCCGAAAGCTATCGTGAACGTCTCGATAGCTACCATAGTAGGTAGCTCACCAATTCCAGTTCAGAGGCCCATATTACAAAGTCAATAGGGTCAGAAAAGAAAAGAAAAGAACACTGAAACTTATTTCCAGACATGTCAGATCTCATGTTTCGAGCAGGACTCTGTGGCTACTTCTTGGCTCATGGCTCTCGGCCCTTGAAGCCATCCCGGATCTCGCACACCCCAATAATGTAGGACCGATTGACACCCCATGGTCACATTTTCCCGATCACACGTTTGGGTAATTTCCCAGTCTCTTCTTTGATCCGAAAACGCCATGGAAAAATTAACAAGGCTAGTTAAACAGCCTTAACTTGAGAGGGAAACTCGTATGTTGTCGGGCCGTTGTCATCTATGGGGTAACCAACGTTTCCCCAGACTTTCTATGGGTGCAGCTTGTCGTCAACCGAAAATTGGATATCATTGGCATCTGAACGACAGCCTCGGTGGATATCAGACCCAAGACCGGATATCATTTGCCCTGTCATGTTGGCCATGTGCTTTGCCGCCGGATGCTCCTCTTCTTGTTACTCTCTGGCACATTGTAAATGAGACCGACTAACTTACGGGTGTTCGATCCGTTAAGCCCAACCAGTCATAGGCCGTGTTATCTGGGTTACAGATTCATTCAATGTGCGGGGAGAACAATATCATACCCATCTTCGCGGGCGGGTGGGATTTAGCATGCGAACGAAGGTGGTAGGATATTAGCAGGGTTGAGTCGTTCAGAGACAAACTCTACCAATGGTTGAATACAGACTTGGACTATATGCTCGTACTGTAAGAGCCGCAAAACAAGGTTTCAATAGGGCGTGTTTAGTTCAATGACAGGCTCACTTGTACGCTTTGAGTCTCTGCCACCTCGCTTCGATCGGAGGTGCTGTAAAAACTGCTCATTCAAATACCCAAAAGTTCAGCTCCAACACTTTCTAGATATAGATGCCGACTGGGTCACGTAGCTCTCGTTTGCTCGGGTTCCGCTAGGCCTGATAGTGAAGGCGGCTGAGAAAACGTATACAGAATTGGCTAGAGCCGAAAACACCAGCTCCATGATCATGGGGTTGTTCAAGTGTTGCCTTTATCCACTTGCGCTCATGCCGTAGCAGGTTTTGGAGATCGGCGTTTGTGTGATGTACTCGGATCGTATGGTTGTAAGCAGAGAACTAATGATCAACCTCATTCATATAAGCTGATTTAATAAATCTCATGGTATTACTGGAAACAGAAGTCTTATGGATGAAGTCCGAATTAGGAATCAATGCACGTGAGGTCATATGACTCCAAATAGCCTAGACGAAAGCTTCTATGATACTAATGATAGAACAACGATGTTATGTAACGATCCAAGTGACTCTGGGTTGAGAACAAGGCTCCGCTGATTGAGTCTCGACCAAAGGCAACTCCGAATTCATGCTACTCAGCACTTAAATGACCAATAACAGCAACACCAGCTGCTCGAAACTTTGCGACTATTTCATGCCAACTCCTCAAGTCTCCGAGCCAAAGTCAGAAATCCTTGATCGTCTTCCGTGATCCAGATATCGACCCATTCTTTGGCCTTCTGGTACCTTTCATCCTCCTTATCCCAGGCTTCCTCTTGGGGGCGTTCGACATAGATGGTTCTCAGGCCACAGGCTCTCGCGGCCTCTAGATCGTTGAGGTGCGCTGCAACCATGGAAACTTCATGAGGCTCGAGTCCCAACTCGCGTGCAGCACCAGTGTATACGGCCGGGTTTGGCTTATAAGCCCTGAACTTCTCTCCTGAGAGGAGAACCTGAAAGCCTAGGTTTCCAAAATCGTTCAGGTCTCTGAGTAGCGAGACATTGCCATTGGACAAGGTGCTGGTTTTGTATGTTTTCCCAAGCTCATGAATACCGTCTGAGGAGTCATCCCAAGGTGTCAAGCGATGCCAGACGAGACTCAGGGATTCAATCTCAGTCGGGCTGTATAAGTCAGCTAGATCCCATGCCTTGAGAAGCTCGACTAGACTGTCGTGGTGATGCTGATCAATGGTCTTCCAAGTGTGCTTTTCCGGGTCAAAGCCTCTTGTGAACTTCCCGTATGAGTTCCTCCACTCCTGCGCGAAGCGGCCCCAGTCCTCTTCGGTGAGCTTCTGAACACGAGCTTTGACATCTTGGTTCAGGCCGGAGGAAGTCTTGCGATAAGCTCGAAGCGTAAGTTCATCGGTTACAGATGAACGCCAGTTGACGACGGTCCCAAAGACGTCAAAAGTGAGGGCTTTGACTTTACTAAGCGGCGAGACTGCTCCTGGTGACATTGTAAGCTTTTGGTGTGGGTTGTGATTTCTTTGTGTATTGTGAAGAAGTTTTGATCTTGTATTTGTGTGATTGTAGTAGTGTTGGGTGTTTACAATATCTCTTTCACAGGTACCTACCGCACGTATCTACAGTCGCCCGTTACGTCACATGATGCCTACGCCCTTCGTTGACAGCAGGCATAAGTATGATGGTGAGGGTTGCCGAGGCAATCAATGCGGGAAAATGGATATCGAAGAATCGGCGCTGACTTGCACTGCGAAAGTGAGACTATAAGGTATGATCATTGAGCATGTTGTTTGTGATCGTACAACAGAAACTTCGATGTTATCTAGGGTATGCCGAGTCGACGTCATTGAAACTAAACGCCTCATTGTCACTCTTCAGTCGTCCTTCGGGCTATTAGTTAACTTTTCTCTAAACTCTGGTACTTTATCCAAGATAGTACTCATTATTATGTTGTATTTTTGGGTGACAGAAATACAGTATTTTTACCGACTAAAGTCATGGTCCAGTGGTGTGGAGCGATATCACGAATTTTGTGTTGCACCAATTCAGTCAACTGAGGTAGCACATTAGGAACATCTTTCCAAGAGATAGAGAATACTCTTCCAAGGCAGAAAATGTCCTAGAATCGTGAAGAAAGAGGTCGAAAAGACCCTAAATATCATGATTATTGCTGGCTCGTGGAGAATTGTATGCGACGCATTGCATCACGTATACAGTACATGCCCCATTCAAGACCTGTAGGTAATAGGAACAATAGAAACCAGTCACAAAGAACAAAACTCACTGAGCAGAATAGATTATGTTGAACATAGTTTGTGACCACCGCAGACGTGATTCACAACCATTCTAAGGTTTATCCCACAGTTCCGAACTGACCTCAATATGGATTGACACGCATGTTTCCCCTATAACCATCACCGTAAACCATCGGCTTCTCAATTCCATGATGGACCGCCATTGCCAAGTATTCTTACATATCAACCATCGATACCGGATTATCTGGATTACCATCAGTAAACCTCAGACAAAGAACATGGATAAAACAATGAGGTCCAACCTGGCTTTTGCAATGCGATACAAACGATTATGCAGTACCACCGCATTGTTTGGCGACACCGCGTGATGCAAATCAGGTTCTACCACATTACCGCTCCATGTAGCTGTATTCGGCTCGAATTAGCAACGGCGTGATATCTCAAGCATGGTAGCCATATTACCACGGTTTCATCAACGTAGCCGGTGAAAGGATTAACACATGTATTCCACGTGAGGTGTTACAAGATTGCAAAGAAATCACTTATAACACCATGATACAATCGGGAGACCGTGCATATGAGTATATATCTGAGTATTTGTATGAAACACACTTAGTAGCTTAGGCTTAGCTTGCGAGTTTAGCAAAATCTTGATCACTGCGTGAATTCTCGTTGTAGAAGACCCCCCGGGCTTCTCAAAGGCCTTCACACAGTAGGTAGAATGAGTGCCACATAGACCGTTGCCAGGTAATGAGCTGTTTATAGCAGTGTTTTTTATAGCAGTGATCTTCAGCCTATGCCTCGTCGACCTGCAAGCCTGGAAAGACCAGGCAGGAGGCTACCTGAGTGAGACTGCATTACTAAATGCAACAGTGATTGCACAAAGTATTGCAGTGAAGTATCAACAGACGTATCCAGTAAGCCCGTGTAAGCACCTTGCAACGTGATATAACATATTTGATATAGCTCCCAGTTTACAGAGTGGGTAACAACCAACTCCTTGTCCTGCTTATCCTCAGTTGTTCAAGGCACAGAGGAAACAGGGAATCAAATGCATTTACAACCTCGTTGGCTTGCTTTACAAACTCGTAGTATTGAGGATATCTCGTGGATATGTGTCCACTCATTGCTCTATGCACCGATCAGATAGTCGCAAGTAGTTGTTGAACAGTGAGTTTTATAAGATTTGGGGAAAGTTCTTAAGAATTTTGAGCCTTCACAAGATCACATCTCAAGAGTTGAGTCTGGGACATGGACACGTTCTTCCTAGGAACATGGGCTTAAGGCTCCCAGATAGCAAAGCATAGCCAGCATGTTGCATAGGTATCGTTGGAGAGTTTGATGACCGTACGACAATGATGCAGTTTTCACGAGAATGTCTGTGAGTTGTTTCCTGTAGATTCATATGGATGGGTCATGGGTTCATGAGAAGTGAACTGTGATATCCATGCATATTAGTCTACGCATGCTAAACCGGATACATAATCCATGTTGAGCATGTACATAGCAGGAGACACTATGTATCAAGTTAATTGAGCTGCTTCTTTCTTCGCCATTCAACGCTTGATTGCATCGGTGCCCCGAGGTCCGTGGACCATGTTCATTTGCTTTTTCTCCGAGTCGTATCAGATCACGCCATGAGACAAAAAGTCAAATAAAGACCAAATTTTCACATTGTGTTATCTTTGCCGAGTTGCCTAGATCTATCTCGCCGAGATATCGATATGGCTTACCAAATGAAAATGAATTTTCACATGAACGAACTTCCTTGCAAGAAACCACATCTTGCATACGTAGTATATAATGTTACCGGCTGACAAACAAGTATTACAGCATCACGGAACGTACCCTTGAAGTACCCCCATCCGTCTTTGGCTGCGTTTGGACCAACATATTCTGGAGGAGGTGGTGATCATTACTTCCTAAGCGCTCTTTGATTTGATTGAACATGTACATAGTAAGTCTATCCTCGTCGTATATGATAGGAATTCTTCTTCCTGAAGGTTTCGTAAGAAAAACTCCTGTCAATTTGCGTCAAGTCGATAGTAAAGCAGAACGCTGAAATGAAACCCAGCAGCCTTGAACATACACCTCTCATTGAAGGGAATTTGGCCTGCCTAGCCTGCATAGGCTCACCGGTAAGTAGCCGAATACATGCTCCGTATAACAACGTACGTACATAGAATCGGAGTCTACGGAGCATGTATGTTGGCCCACGTTTCTAGCTGAACTCTCCATCACCCGGCAATGAAGCCGCATGTTTCATGTGGTAACGCGGCGCCGTCTTAGCGTGTGAGCCATGGAGGATTTGCAGGAACGAACCATCCTATCGGCGCCATGAACCCTTGGGCTTTAACTTGGTTAAGCCCAAGGTGTAAGACGGCAAGTAAGTAAGCTAGGAAGAAGGATGTTATCTTGAATGCCGTTTCCTCCAAAGAGAACGCCACATTATCGATGGCAACTTGAACATGAGAAGAGCTGCATAGTAAGAGAAAAAATGATAAGGCCGATGACGGAGAGCACTTAACGTGTCTCATAGACTCTGAGCTGCTTTGTTCATCAAGGTCGAAACGGGCCGCGCCTCAACTATTGAACCAGTAGCGGATGGGGCAAAGTTTAATGAGGTGGTTTGTACATAGAAGCAACACGCTGAACCAGCGTCTGGGTTTGACAAGTACAATTTTCATGAGTAGGTACTTCCATGCATGTTCGTAGGCCATTGATAACGCAATGAGGTAGTGCGTTTTATGCGGCGTTCTAGTCAGCACTGAAAGAGGACGAGATCAGCATAGGAATGGCTTGTGCTTGTGCTCGCGTTTCTGTCTCTGGCCCTGAATCGATGGGCGGCCTGTATTTGCAAGACAGATGGTGGCCGAAAGAGAGTCGGGAAGAACGGAGCAGCTGTTCGGTAGTTCACTGGCACAAGGCTGATCTTTGCTCTCACGGGAATGGCATGTTTCTCATCATGGAGACTCTATCTTGTGAAAAAAGGCCTTGATGCCTAACTGATTGATTGTGCTCTGCAGAACGACACGACATTGAGGAATATGTACAATAAATCGTACAGTCATGTTGTTGACCTCAATCAAAGCAAACAGTCATGCTGAGAGAATGGATGGGCTGGCCTTCGTTTCCGATTGTTGACCATGAACGGGTCAGATAGTGGTAATAAAAAAGCTTGCTTTTCAGAAGGCAAACAAACACCTTAATCAAAAGCGAATCCATTCAAAGTGGAGCAGAAGCCGGGGCCCTGAGCAGTGGTCATCTGGGGTGCAGCTCGGTAGTACATAGGTAGATTGTTTTACAATTGAATGTTGCTACCTACCTTATGCTGTGCATGCATCAGATTGATCAGACGCTTGCCAGGGTGTAATAGTAGATAGATGCAATGATTTCCAAGATGTGATGTCCTTGATACATACGGAGTAGAAAGAATTCATCAATGAGAGAAAGAGCAAAGCTAGCTCGGCGATCGAAGTTGTTCAGGTTTCGTCTTGATTGAGGACGGCAGCCCCCACTTTCACGAGCAGCCCTTGGGCGTTGAGCAGGGGCATGATTTTCGTCTTGACATGTCGGTAATTCTGTCCATACATGAGATAGTTAGACGTAGATATGAGCCCTTGTACTCGCCCCGACCAATATAACTCGAATTGTCGAACTGTCAAACATGTTTGCATTTGCACATTCAGCTAGTGTAGAAAGAGGCGGCCGTAGATTAGCCACTTCGACAAGTCACGCCTGTCCGGATACACAGCATCATTACCGAGCCCATGGCCTTGTTTGCCAGTTTAACCCTAGAAGGAGTGGTTCGTGCATTGTTCGTCCCGTAGGCTAGGAATCTTCGAGTACCATGTGTTGGACCAGGCGTTGGCCTTGATTAGAGCTATATTGTTAGCCTCGGAGTAAATTGCGTTTACAGCGTTGTCTCTGTGCAAGCATAAATAAGAACGATAAATCATTGCTTGCTCACGCCGTTAGCTTGTATCGCGTATATCACTTACGCCATAGCTCAGAAGCCGTTGCAAAGCTGTTGCTTGCTTCCAGACTTGCCGTTGCAAAGGAGGGGAGTAGGGAACTTCCATGCTGTTGAAGATCAACGGTTCCAGTGTGGACATCTTGGGCTTGAAAAGGTCTGAGTGTGATGGCTAGGGATCGGATACGATGCAACTCCGATCATACAGTAACTGCTTACATCGTAAGTACTCCGTAGGATCACCAGCATTCATCATCGGTGAGAAGAGAGAAGAGATTGGACATCCAGCAAGGCCAACACAAAAAGCGTGGAACTCCTATTCGATCATTGGATGTCCCTGGAAATATGCAGGGCCGATATTGCGGCGCCACAGGGGACCCCTAGGTCGTGCATTAGCTTTCCCGGGGAGGACTCTTTAGCTCATCATAAAGGGGGGTCCGGCGTTGGTCGTGTCTTGATCATTTAGCGGGGTTCTGCGAAATGTGTTAATGAGAAGTTATCATTAGGCGAGAGCAGATGAAATTTCCTCTTTGCGGTTGCTGTTTGAGGCTTGAGCTGACTTACTGTGTGAAACTTCAGGCGGCATGAGGTACCTTATAATAGCCCGGCAAGGTACCTTAGTAAATTGACACGGATCACCTTCCTTCCGTTTGCCGGTGTTGAAGTTCAATACCGAATATTACGTAGTACCGTTCCTGCTAGATTACGTGCCAGTAAACCCAGGCATCCAAGGTAGGTAGTGTTCAAATAAGAGCAGAGGCACAGCACTTGGAAGAGAATGTGAATTCCGATATTAGTAGGTACCTTGGTCGTACCAACTTTTCCATAATGGAACTGAAATGATATGATGGAAGGCCTCAGTCATCAAATCCCTCAACGGCCGGCCCCTCCTTCAGGAAATAAACGTTGTTTCAACGTTAACCCTCAGCTGCATCTCCTCAACTTCAAGCACACTCTTCAACAAATCACTTGTCTTCACCTTCTCGTTGTGCTTCCCGGGTCCCATTCCGCCGGCCAGGCCAGGATGTTAATGTGCCAGTGGAATTGCAGTCAACTGCAGGCTGCAAACCCTGCCCTGCCTAATCACTTTCACAGTCGACTACGACGTGCCTGACCAGGATGAATTCTCTTGGGACAACTAAGCTTCATTAGGCCAGGCGACCTGGTAGGGACGGGTCGAATCGAGAGAGGCGTTGATGGGTGTCCACCAGTCTACCGCACGGAATGGTCTAAAGTCAGTTATGAACAGGACCAGGCTATTCCATTTATGTTTGTTTAAGCTGACAAGAAAAACCACTACCAGACCTGTTGGTCAACATTGCTTTGGTTGTTACGAGGGAATTTCATCTGAGTTATGAGATACTTGAGGTCGACATCCAAGATTCGATCGCTCACTTGTTGTTAGCCTCTGAAGTAAACGCCTCCTTTTCGGCCTCACACCTCTTCCGAATCCCTCCCTCATGAAAGCTTCCGCGTTGACACTGTCACCCTCCATCTTCCTCGTCAACCGATTGACTCGGATTGAGTAAGCCTCGTTGACCCTTAATCAAAGACAACCAAGTCCGATTTCTCGGGCTCTGTCTGGAAACCCCACCTCCCGTCGACTACCAAGTGGACCATTCCTTTTTTTGCTCAGACTTTGCAGGGCCCCCATGCTTTCGCACCAGCCCGATGTTGGCCAGTCTTGGTGAAAGACATGTTCCTTGTTCCCTCACTCGCCGCTGTCACCTGCAAGGCTCTGCTCTCTTGCCGTAAGCCATTGGCCTGGTTCAAGTGAACGCCTCAGAAGTGGATACCCAACAAGGATATGGTCTTCTGCGCCCGCGTGGGCTTTAATCACACATTTGGCCCTGGGGATAACCCGCGTCACTCCTACCACCTCCTACCTTTGGGCTCTCAAGATTCTCGATCATCCATTGAGCATTTCTTATCTTTCCTTCCTCGCCGTCATACTCGTGTCCCATTGAACACGTTCGCGTCGGCCGTCGGTCGGCTCATGTTGCTTGTAGTGGAAGAGGGGCTAGAGATCGTGCTCAGCATATCGTCGCCAGCGGGCCTGGTCCTTGAACCAGCTCAACCTACGTACGCTACTCACATTTCTACGGCCTATCGTCAGTCACTAATTGTGCTCGATGCCATGGCATTGCGTTCGTCTCTATGCTTCTGAGTGGGCAACGCGGCTGATTCAAAGCGCCAGTTGCTTGCTTATGTTGTAAGTCAAGACATGTTTTGAGATTGTGGTACTCGGTACCAGTTTCAAATTCTTCCCGCTGTCGCATGTATTGCTTCTCTGATTTTCCGAAATCTATATGTTCATTCAAGTGTCTCGAGTATGTGAAGAATTACCCTAGCTAATATGTACATGCACAGTGATGGTGAAAATCACGTTACGTGATAGACAACATTGAGATTATTTCTGTCAATCTTTGAGCGCATTTCCTTCCTGTCACAGACGCTCCTTATTCCATTTCGAGAGCAAACATTTTCGACTGTGCACCGGTTTGCACGGGTGCATCCACAAGTCGCCTTCTACAACAGTCTTTGAAAGGGGACTTCAAAGCACCAATCCGTCTTGTTGTGTAAATCACAGGAGTCTTTGAGCGTCGCTAGCTGCAAGGCTACAGCCTTTACTTCATTATGGGTGTCTGGGAAACGGATGACGAGTATCTCAGTGGCCCGGCTGCTACTTCGCTGCCAACACCTCTAGATACTCCCTATCGAACTCCATCGAGAGCTTCAAAGAGGTCCCGGCGCTCGGTCACACCGCCTGGAAAGGATTCTTCTACAGCTCAATTACCAAACGAGACGGGTTCTAAGAGATCCTCACGAAATATCCCAACCGACGAAACCATCAGTATTCTCGATCCTCGGCGTTTCACGCCAACACTACACGCCAACCTCGTCTCCGAGATCTTATCTCTCCGCCGAGACCAGGAGGAGAAGACGAGGCAGATTGAAACGCTTGAAGCATCTCTTCATGCGGCAAAGGAGGAAAAAGAGTCAGTGAAGCAAAATCTCACTGAAACGAGTAAGGAGAGCAGGTCGCTCAAACGACAACTCTCCCTTCTCGAAGGTGGATCGTCCTCTGCATTAGGAGAACTTGCTCGGGAGAGAGATGAGGCTGTCGACTCTGTCGCTGATGCGAGAAAGCGACTCGAAACTGCCCAAAAGAAGATCCGGGTTCAGGAGGAGGACTCACAGCGTGTTCACGAACTATGGGCACAGGAGAAGGATAGCTGGGAGGAAGAGAGGCGGAAGTTTGAGAGGCGAATTCATGTTGCAGAAAGCCGCTTGAAGACTGTGCTTGATGAAGTCGCCGCATATCAACAAGCCCAAATCAACAATGCTCACGGTGGAGCTAACCATGGAACAGGCAACGGCCATGATAGTGAAGTGGAGGAAAGCGGCCGGGAGAACGATGCTGCTAGTGTGAGGACCATGAGTATGACCAACAGCATTCGCTTTTCCATGACAAGTGGCACTGGGATAATGAGGCTGAATGGAAACTCTCTCGCTGATGAGCTCAACTTCGATGACGAGGATGAACAAAGCGACTTTGACGGCCGGGAAAGCGCCATGTCAAACTACGCAACATCATTCCACACTCGCAATCTCAGCCGCGACAGTCCCGTGAAACGGTTCCATGCTCGAAATCAGAGTTTGGAGAGTATCAAGAGAACTGGAAGTGTCACTCGGGGCAGACTTTTCATGAATCAGTCAGTGCCCGAAGCCCTGGAAGATGAAGAAAACGAGGGGAAAACTGTCTCTGCACCAGTTCCTGTGCCAAAGGTTTCGTACACTGACACAGGAATCCAATACTCCCCGCCACCTTCACCTAAGCTCCCTCCTGCGAAGCCTGCAACACCCGAGCCCCGTGCTCCTGTCAAGTTACCCGAAGTCGAGTGTTCGCCACGTGGTGACGGTGAGATTGAAGCAAACCAACGTCGGAAGCGTGTTCACCCCCCTCTCAACATCGAGCCAGCAGTAACTCGACGACTCATGGTCTCAAGCTCTGTTCAGACAACGGAAGAGCCATTGCTGCCTCCGACTCCTAAGACACCCAAATCACCTACTCGGCCACCGCCACCGCCGCCAGTACAGCCTCCTGTGATCGAAAAACCCTTGATGGTCACATCTTCCACCCAGACCGAAGGCCCACCCACTCGCCCACCACCCGCTATTCCACTTGCTCTACCATCACCACCCCCTCTTGCAATTCCTAGTATTAGCGTCCACCCTCCTACCAGTCGGCCTACCACACCTAAGGAGCCGAGATTGCCAGTACTTTTCAAAGATTTCAGTTGTCAAGTTGCCTTGCCTTCTTCATCCTCTACAACCGAGGCAGCGGTACAGACGGAAGGCATACAGACTGACAAGCGAATGGCACTTCTCCCGCCCCATCTTCAGCCTTCTGCCATATCCTCCCGACCTACCTCACCAAACCCAACATCTGGGGTGGACACAACAAAAAGCTTCACACCTGTCCCTGGCAATGTCCCACCACGGAACCCGCGTCGACTCAATAGGCAGAGTTTTAGCGATCAGCCTTCCTCGCCAATTTCTCTCCCCGAGGATGACACCCTTCATGATGCTTATCCTGGCAACAACGATGATGGCCCTCTCTCTAACCAGAAGGCCCCAGTGCGGCGGCCACATCGTTTTAGTAGCCTCTTCGCTGGCTTTGATGGAGGTAGCTCTGATGAAGCAGACGATTTTGGTGATGTAGACTTAAGTGATTTGGAGTACCGAACTGCATTGTCTGCACCGCGTCCCAAGTCTATTTCAAGTCGTCCTGGTAAACGCAGCTCAACTGGCACGACTGAAACCAACGGCACAATCCCCACGTCCCCTGAACAGATTACTATGCGACAGGGTCCTCGCGTTACCACTGAAATCCATCACGCTTTTACCACCAAGCCTGGAAGAGGCTTCGAGAAGGGCCCTGCTGCCATGCCATCCAACCGGGCTAGCGTTATGCGAAAAGCCGCGATGATCCAGAATGGTATTGCCAGTCATCAAGGTCAAGGACGGGCGAGGAGTCCAAGTTTACCTGATAAAAACCCTCCTCCATTCCCGATCCCCACAAGAGCCAGCTCTAGAAACATGCCTCCAAGTGCAAGCGCTCCAAGCGATGGTCAGAGAAGCCCAACTCGAGGTGATTTCTTCCAGCGTCGTGGATCAGGTCGCGTCTACCGGGCAGGAAGCGTACGAAAGGTCAGGTCTGCCGCTGCATTACCGCGTAATCACAGACATCGTAAGCAAGGCAGTCGATCTTCACCTCCGCTGTCTCCTTCTACTGAGGCCCCTGAGAGCCCCTGCCTGCCTCCGTTGCCCAAGAACGACATTACGACTCCCCGCACTCGGGCTCGTCATAGTGGTCAATTTAGGCATCAGCATAAGCTTTCTACCAACACTGATAACACATTCAACACATACAACTCATTCAACACATACAATACTGGCAATACTGGCAATACGCTCAATACTTCCAGCACTGATCCGCCCTCCAATCTGAGCAGCCCTCAGAATACGAGTGTAGTCGATGCCATCGCACAGACCATGGTTGGCGAGTGGATGTTCAAATATGTCCGCAGAAGAAAGTCTTTCGGCGTTGCGGAGAGCAACGGCAAGGACGATACCGGCAACGATCGCCACAAACGATGGGTTTGGCTTGCACCCTACGAGAGGGCTATCCTCTGGAGTAGCAAGCAGCCATCCTCTGGCAGCGCCTTGATGGGTAAGGCTGGCCGAAAACGTAAGTTGCTCACATTGATTCTACGACTGATACTGACTAGCGAACATAGTGACTATACAATCTGTTCTCGATGTTAAGGATGATAATGCTCCACCGAAGGGAGTCGCAACAGTGTTCAACCGATCAATTCTTATTTTGACACCACAGAGAGCTCTCAAGTTCACGGCAGATTCTGCTGACCGGCACTATATATGGTTGACAGCTTTGTCATTCCTTGCACATTCATCGCAGGCAATCCCCGAAAACATCTCTGCACCACCGCCAATACAGCAAACGCCACTGCCAGACTTTGAGGCTCCTCGGCCCAAACTGAAACGGGGTGGAATTAGAGACTCCATCCGTCTTGCTAAAGGCCGAACGGTTGGTCCTCGTGCTGGGCCACCTAGTGTTCCAAGTATCCCAAGTATCCCCAGCGCGCCCTCTTCACAACTCGGAGACGTCACTAGTTTTCCCGTTACGGAATCTGTAGGAGGATTCTCAAGTACACACTCTCGAGAAGACTCGAGAGATGCTGCAGAGCCCCCATTTATACCACGTTTCCATGATAGGAATCAAGGAAACCAGGTAAACGTTCATGGACGTAAGAGAAGCAATACAGGCGGCCATGTACCGCCGCCGCTCTCTTTCCGGGGGTTCTCTGGACCCATTGGGGGTGTTGGTCATCACCAGTCCACCAATAGTACTGCTGGTAATAGCACTGGAACTGCAGGTTCTTCGGATATCTATCAGTCCCAGGCTTCGAGCAACGGAACTTGGGCAATGAGCCAAGCAGGCTCACAGCGAACTTCTGAAGCTTCTTCACGACCAAGCAACTTCTTTGATGCCATTGGCACTGTGCGAATGGAGGCCTTTATCAGCCCGCTGGCATTTTCTCAGTTCAACGACTATCCTGATGAACAGGACGAATTCCGTCACTCACTTCGCAGACGGAGTAAAGAACAACGAAGACGGCAAAGCCGAAGTCGACATCGAGATAGTTATAATTCTCGCAGCACCCGTGCAACACACGATGACTATTACCATGGAAGCAGAACTGCCGGAGAGGAGGACTATTTCCGTGATGATCCCTTCAAGGGATTCTAGCATCCATTTGATTCAGCACAGTAGCCACGACGGCAATTATCACTTTCATTATCTTTCGCTTTCTTGGTCATGTTCATTGGTTATGGCAGAGCTTTACGCAGCATTATACCCTTTTCTATATAAATATTTGGGATCGGTTAAGAACTTGGCCCTCACGGGCTAGTTAACAATCATTGTGTGTGGAGTTTTGGTACTATCTTTCTGATAAATACTTTGTATATACTGAAAACCTGGGAAGGGGTAGGGGCTGTGGGATCCGGAGGTTGATGCAAGTGAAGTAGATGGCATGTCTCAGCAGATAACAGGTTCAAAAAAGACATGCAAATCAGTCCAATCCGGTTCAAAGAAACCAGGTTGGTCTTGAAAAGTAGATAGATAAAGGTAAAACTGGCCTAGCCCATCTTAACATTGTCGCCTCCAACTGATATGTGACTTTCGTTTCGGATCTTTGGCTGCCACGTTGGTGGAATCAAACACGACTGAAGTCTTCGTCATAATAATTGTCTTACGGTTTGGAGACGGGTTGATGGACAAAATCATGGATACTTGAAGAATGCCCCACTAACGAAATTTCCCACTCACTTACCCCGCGATCCATTGGTGTAGCTCTTCAAGCTTCATTATTTTCTCTTTACCTACCTATTACCTGGATACATAGAAGTCAAACAAGGACAGGCTCGCCTTTTCTCCCCCTAGACCGCGGGACATATCAAGAGCCGATACCTACATACTACCTGAAACTTGCTTTCTGACTAAACTCCGAGCCAGGCTGAAGCCAGTCGCAGCAGTCATGGACAGTCCCATGGCAACGGAAACCCTTGAGCAGATTCAGACACGGCATCGTCGTGAGCTCAAGGACCTGCAAGGCCGCATAACGGGAAAGAAGAAGAATGCCACAAAGAAGACGCGCAAAGGCGTAAATGACGAATGTGCAGAGATGGAACGTCAGCTGCGTGAAAAGCAAGCCGCCGAGATTGCCTCTTTGAACAACAGCGATGATAACAACAGCGACGAAGGCGACAATACCGCCGCCGAAGCTCAAAACCAGCTCCAGAAAGACATTCTAGTGAAAGAGACCGAGAAGCTCTCTGTCTCAGAACCGGAACAACAGCAACAGCAACAGCAGCAGCAGCAGCCGGGAAAGAAGCGCAATCGTCAGAAAGAGCGGCTTGCTCGACGTGCTGCTGAGCAGGAGGCTGAAGCGCAGCGTGCAGAAGAGGAAGCATCCAGTATGACCAATCACCGAGCCAAGGAGAGCGAATATATGAAGTCGACGTTTGAGAAGCATGGGCTTGTGGAGAAAGATATCGCGCCCGATGGACATTGTCTATTTTCAGCGGTGGCGGATCAGCTCGGCCAGAATGACATTCCTCTCGGAGACAGTGACACCAAGGACCCAGCATACAAGACGGTGCGACGAGTGGCTTCAGAGTATATGTTGGAGCATGGAGACGACTTTGCGCCGTTCCTCGAGGAAGACCTCCAAGACTACGCTCGCAAGATGCGAGATACTGCTGAATGGGGCGGCCAGCTTGAGCTCATGGCGCTCGCACGACAGTATAAAGCGGAGATCCGAGTGGTACAAGATGGGCGCCTTGAGCGTATTGGGGAGAAAGAGGGAGCCGAGTCGGGCAAAACATTATGGTTGGCATACTACAGGCACGGCTACGGCTTGGGAGAGCACTACAACTCTCTCCGAAAGGCACCATCATGAGAAGGATAAGGAGATCACTTTTGTTCTTGTGCGTACATCGGCGAAAGATCATATGGTGGTTGTTTGGTATCGAGACGTAAAAAAAGGAGATTCGGTGGCCAAACTACTCAGCTTGGTTATCGACTCCAGACTGAGAGGAAGTCAAGCACTGCGCCATCTGGGCTGGTGCCGGCCTTGTGCGTTCGAGTTGGTTTGAGAAGACTCAGCCGATGTAGGGCGTCGGCCCAAGGTTTTGAGCAAGGGTCTTCATGGACGGTACCGTCGTCGTTGTATGCAATTTCTTCGCCAGGAGCTGCTAGGAGGGCTTCATAGAGCTCTGGGGAGACTCCCCATGGGGGACCATTGGCGGACATGGGTTTTGTCGAAGGGAATTCGAGACAGACGAGGCGACCATCATGAGAAAGCAGCTCGGTCATGCGCTTGGCCCATTTTGGTCTTGCTTCGCGAGGCAGAGCGCATAGAAACTGTACAGTTAGTTGGCTTGCTGAAAAGTAGAGGCGCCCAGGATATGTATCAACCCTGGGCTTGAAGAAGTGGAATTACCGTATAATCGTAGATCAGGTCAAACTTGCCATCAGCGCCAGCACCTTTGGCCCAATCTTGTCCGAAGAAGTCACCAGTAACCCAGTGAATCTTTCCTTTATCCAAACCATCGACAGGTTTGTATAGACCTTCTAACTCGGCTTGCTTTTGGTTCTTGATAGCCTCCTCCTTTGCAGCAGCACTGAAGTCGAGGCCCCAGACATCATAACCCCACGAGCTCAATAGCAGAACATCATGACCACGCCCGCAACCGGGGACTAGAGCCTTCTTCTTTTCAATAGCGCCTGTTGAATCTCGGAGGGGATGGCCGCGATGATCATGGTGTTGGGAGGGCGGTACGAGATCAGGTCTTTGAGCGAGGAGGTCGTGAAGGGCAATGGAGGCGGTTCCGCGGTCCCATGGTGTTAAAGCCTCTCTCCAGCAACTATCCCACTTCTCGCCCTGCTCTGCGAAAGGAACAGTCGAGATGCGGTCTTCTAAAGGATTTTCGGTAGCCATTGGCGCTTATGAGGATACGAAAGCGAGACTATGTGGCGGTGACGGAAGGTGAAGAATAAATTTGCTCGATTTGGGGATACAACTCGAGCCCTTAGATAGCGCGCGTTATGAGGTGAGGGGGAGGGTCCTGTCGGCTCGGGATGGATCGATATAAGTTCGGGATGGAATAGGATGGTGGGGTTAGACAATGACGAAAGAGGGACGTTTGTGGAGAGCTATGAAAGCTGTGGAGGTTAGCAATCGATATCAGTAATTACAGAAGTGTGACTTTGTTTGAGGTAAGTAATGTAGTTGAGACTCTGAGGTTGGAGATGAAAAGGCAGAATCAAATTATTTTTCATTTGGTCGCGTGCGTTACTCAAGTTTCGGAAGGAGAAGGAGTGAGAGACACTTTGTACGGACATCCGGAGTAGGCACTCTTCTAGCGTGTGCGCTAGGTAAATGTGGAAGGCACCTAAATACCTAACTTTACGCTCTAAGCAGTTGCTGTTTCTTATGAATGATTAGGTAAGGTAGGTAGATATGGTGCCCTTCATGTAAGATGTTGACGGGCGAAACAATGGTTGACGCCATGATGTCTTATGAATGATGGTGGGGGGTTTGAAAAACGTCAATGGCTATGTCTCTCAGTCTTGAAGTATGAGCCTCAGCTGCAACGTAAGGTATAGGCAATTATGAAACACACCTAATGTAGACGGGGCGGAAATTGATGTATAGATATGAGTGGTATGGTCAGCCTGTTCCCTGCTTGATCAATGACTTGCATGAATAGGCTGGTACAAATGGCACACGCGAGCAACTGCAGTCATATCTGTGGTTGCACACTCATGCCGTGTAACGACACACGACAAAGCATCTGCAGTAACAAATGCTCACGATACTGAGTAGAGTGATGGGAAGATCAATATAGTAATTAAATACATAAAAGCAAACAAGCAATTTACTCAAACAGAACTGACCTATAATACAGATACTCAACTCACCTATTTCGGCATACCCAATCATCAACTCGCTTTCTTAGCATCTGGTTCAACCGACCTCTTGAAGATCGCCGTGAATTTGGCCCACACAACTCCCAAAGAACTCCATCCGCGAGGTCTCTCAGTGCTGTCACTATCTTGGTCGAGGGCCCCGAGAAGTGCAATGAGAAATTCATCATCATTGGCTGAGTTCTTGTGAGCCTCTGCAGGCTCCTTGGAGATTTTGTCCTTCATGTTACCACACAATTCTTTGAATTTATTGCGGAATCCACTTTTGTTCACCTCTAAGGGTGGTTCCAGTTCCTTTGAAGTACCCGCGGATGCGGCGAGTGCTTCTGGCTGGCTTGACGACACGTCAACCTGGCCCTGTCTTGAGTGTATATCAACCGTAGCTTCAGGGACTACAGTATGTGTAATCGTCAAAGATTCAGCATCAGTGACATGGCCCGGGATCCCATAAGACTCTTCGTTCCTTTGGAATGACTCGAGGGTGACGTTGCACATGTTCTTCACCATGGCTCTCCCTTCATCCGAGAGCTTTCCATTCTCCTTCAACTCATAAGCAGGCCTTCGTAAAAAGCCCTCCATGACCTTGACTGTGCCCACGATAGCCTCTTCACGTCCTTCGAACCAATCGTTGTGCCCTTTGCCGCATTTTTTACACTTGTTGACCCGCACATTGATGTCCCTGAGAAACAAGTGCGCCAGTCTGTGGGCTTTGAGGGCACCGTTGAATAAATTGTGAGATTCATAGATGGGCTTGGTCTCACACGATGAGCCGTAGCAGTTGTTGGGCCGTGATAGACTTGTGTTGACAGTAGTAGCGGTCCATCCAATCTTGAACATATCCTTTTCTTCCTTGTGCTTCAGGACATACACTTTGCCCTCTCGCACCTGTGCATGCGTGAGAGGCTTCCTTAATTCCCTGATGATGGCGGATTTATCGCTCAAGGTTCCGTTCCTCTTTATCCCAAGTTCACTAAACTGCGGGTGGGCGAGTCGTGGCTCATCATCCGAATCATTCTCATCTATAACTGTATCGTCTACGATGGTTTCCACGATGTCGGGTTGTTCGGCGGCAACATCTTGCCTGGAATGAATAGGGAGCCACTTTGGAGGCTCTCTGGGGGATATGACATTCACCTCGGTGATGTTTTCCACAACGTTATCTGACCGGCCAACATCAGCAGCCTTGTCAGGGATCGAAATGATGCCGAGTGCCAATGGGGGAATATAACTTGGGCTCTCGTCAGATGTTGACATGTCTTCAATCGTTGGAAGAGGGCTGTGATGGTTCATCCTGCTGGGGGTGCCTAGGATGAAACTGTCAAAGCTGGAAGCCGGACTTTTTTCTGGGGTTGTTGGTGTGCCATCTTCGACAAGAGGACTTGAGAGAGGTGTATCGTATCCCACAGTAGGCGATTCGAAGACTTGATTCTGAGTCGGTGTGCCAGGTAGCGACACTTCAGATGAAGTGTAAACCGAGTTCTCAATTCGGGACCTTTTCCAGTCATCAAAGCGCCCTTGAAGGGAATTTTTCGAATTATGCCTCTTGCATTGAATCAACGGGAGAAATTGTTTAACTGTCGAGTAGAACTCGAACTCGTTCGAAAGTGTTTCCTTTTTCATCAATTCTTTCCATATGTTCTTGGCATCGATTTCCTTCCCCTTAGTGCCAGTCCTGCAATTAGCAGCATGGCATTTTTTAAAGTTAGGAAAGTTGGGATCATCATCAGAGGGAGAAAGTTTGACAAGAGTGCTCAGCTCCTTGAACACAGGTTGCTCAGAAAGAGTGGCCATTTTGATTTGAACAGTTGAGACACTCAACCCGGATTCATTGCTGTGCCTATGGACGGTCTATTAACTATGGAAAGTCAAATGGCTGGGAGCTCTGCTTGCAAGGGGTTTGAAACTGAATACCAGGATCAAGATACTCAGCCTCGAGAATCAAGTTGTTGGTTCGACTCGCTATGTTGCGAAGTCATGGTATGATCATGGTTTATATGCAGTTGGTTGTGTCCTGCAGACGGAAGGATTTCCCCGGGTCAGAATAGGAAATGGATGCACCAAAGCTGAAAAGTGTTGAAACGTCAGGGGCATACTTGTCAAGGGTATCCAACGCTCGAGCCTCATGAAGACATTATCAGCCTTCCAGATGGCCTTGTCTATCTGTATAGCAGAGTTTCAGTTTATGTAAGGTAGTGTGTGACCTCCACGCTCCTAGCCACCATCTTTGATGAGATGGAGGGTTACAGCACCTAATCCTTCCGGCAGGGAGATCCAGATAGACACGGAGTTGACCGATACACAGCCTTGCTACCTTGTTAGGTCTCTGCTGTGCCGTCCAAGAACCTCAGTCAAGTGCGGGGGGCCTCACGGTGACCAGACTTGGATAAGAGAAAAGTGAGGCGATAGGGGAACTTTTGAGATAAATCTCGATGTTCTGATATCCTGGCGACTCTGAATTTGCGGCACACGGAGGGGAGTTGCATCGTGGTGTCGTTTCAGTTGCAACCTCTTCGCCTGTCGGCGGCTTGAATCTTGATGTTGAGCCTGGGTTTGGATATTGACCATTGCTCCCAAGCTCTGTCCCGTAGCAGGATAAACCCATGTTAAGCGAGCAATGTCATCTCGAGCGCATGCTTTCAACTGCGCTATTGACGACAGTAAACGGCTGAATGTAAGATACAAGTATTGCTGGTAGCTTTGCCTGAACAGTGGAGCTGACCGGGTGCCAAGTGAAAGTGCCCAAGAAGCTGGATAGACTACAAATGAGCTCACGTGCATTTGGTTCAGAAAGGCCAGAAAGAAGTGCCCGGCAGATGTACCTGCCTCGGAGGCACAAGCTCAAGTCCAACACAGATTTGACATTGCATCACACTTCAGTCAAGAAAATCAAGTAGGCAGGTACTGTAAATGGCTGTCTCATCTCATTGTAGTACTGGGAGTATCTATCCATGCAGCTCATTCCCATTATAGCCGTAGCATTTTAGTGTAAGATCATGAGTAATGCAAAAAAAAAAAGAACAACCTGCCCGTGGTATATATATTATCACATCCAATCATCCATCTATGTGGTAGCAGTAGCAACATAGAATTATTCCATCGCAGAAGTGGAGAGAGAAAACAAAAAAAACATGTGGGGTCGTTCATGTGCCTCCATTTTTGAACCAAACGCCATAACCCCCGGATGTTCGCTGTTATGAACGATTAAAAAAAAGGAATACATGTGTCGAAAGCAAGAAATGCAATGGAGATGCTGTTGATATGACGACAGTCCCCGGTTGCGCCTTTGTCGGTTGTTTGCAGAGAAGAAACCGAGCCGAGGATGGCGGCCGATCAGAAGAATGGAGGCTTAAACTTGCTTCGTCGGATAAAAAGCCGTCAATTGCGTCAGCGCCAAACGGAAATACGGTAGCCTCGCGGTGGTTCCCGGCCCGACAATCCCACGTTAAATCAGGTAGAACAGCCGATACTTTGGGTCGGATCAAGGGCCGAATGGACATGAATGAGGCCCACTTCAGATGCGCGAGTGAGTTAAATCGTTATCATCGTCGGGAAAACACATGCCGAAAGATGCCATCGAACCACTTTCAATAATACAAGAGAAGTATTCATCGATAAGGGTTGCCTCGGGTCGAGTTCAGTTGTCAAAAGACAAAGAATGTGAATAAGGCATTGGTGAGGCGTGATTGGTGAAATGCGATAAGCCAAACATGCCACAGTCGCATAAATCCCCCAATGACATCTTGCAGTGATTCGCGGAGCTGAATAGGCTGTTGCTGTCGAGACAGGCATGATTGTCGCTTCTGTTTCTGGTTTTTCTTTTTCCTGTCATCGCCCTTGGTAGAAGGGAGAACGTGGCCAACGTAACCGAAAGAGGGCAGTCCCCTACAGGCCACACTCTTCAAAGTCGCGTATCATGATGGCCATTTGCGCCCGCTTGGCAGCCTCGGCAATGAGTGTGAAGTCCTGGAGAAAGGCGTCGGTTGAAGGACCGCTACCCTGAGCGGGAGCAGGTTGAGGGACCATCTGTACAGAAGGAGACTGCTGAGCCGAGGAGTTGGAAGTTGAGCTGGAGGGAGCGTCCATTATGATAGTTGATGATGTTGATGATGAGATAGTGACGGACAATGTTGGTATAAGCGAGCGAGTCCAGGTGTTGGTGAGAGGAGGGACAGATATATAAGATAGAGGAGAAGGTCGAGGGAGAAGAATGCGGGAATGGGGTGGAATATGTATCCGTGAGGTTAGGCAGCCAAGAAATAAAGATACAGTAGCACAGTGACAGTTGATAAACTACTGTATGTGTGTGCGTAGGATGATGTGGAGGTGGGTGTGCTGTCGGCCCTGGCCTGTATATATGCTTATGACCGTAAAGGTAGGAAGCACAGGTGTTGCGTGGGGTAAAATGACGGGATGTCACTCTCTTGTTCCCCTTTGGTCTGTTCTCAAGAATATCGACTTGTTTCACACGCTTGCTGCCACCTCTTTCTGCAGTGTGACGTTCCGGTAATGGATGTACACTCTGGAAGTTGGCACGAGTGGTGACGTTCTTGACAACCTCTCCCTAAACGTTTGATTTTAGGTGTGGTTGATGTATTAGGCTGATGCCGCAAACAGTTGGGTGTGCTGAAGACCCGCTTGTTAGGTGTTGACCTCTTATTCTGGCTGCGCTACAGAACAGTAAAGGGCCGAGTGTCTGGGGACAGGATGCAATCAAATCAAATCAAATCGTGAACGGAGACGGAGACGCCGAAGTGTGGAGGAGGCAACGAGATGATAGAGAGACTCAAGAATTCGCGAGTAGGTATTTATAATAGTGGAAGATACCGCCCTCAGTCAAATCGACTGAAGCCGAGGAAACCAAGATAGGCCAGGGTAAGGTATCAAATGGATGGCACCACAGATTGTGACTGTGACTACCAATTGTTCATTTACATTTATCCGCAAGTACCGACCGTCATCCGCACGGTAACACTGGCAAAAAGCCCCAAGGTTACATGCAGCAGTAGACAACTGTTCTGTTCCTAGATCCTAGATAATCGCTCGGCGGGGCAGAAGATGGAACCGAGAGAAAACAAAAAGAAGTCTTCTCTGCATTACCGCAACTCGGCCTTATGCCCGGGAGCTAACCAGAGCTAGGAACTGGGGTCTAATTTACCTTACCTATGGATATCATGTCCCAGTGGATCTGGGGTGCAAGTGGGAGATGTGGGATCTCAGACCCAACTTTTCTTCTTCTTTTTTTTTCTCCCTCTTGGTCGATCTGCCTTGTCATGGGAGCATTGGAGTCATTTTTGGTTCAAGGAGTGGAAACAAGAGACCCTGAAAAAGACCGAGAGAAACTAATAAACTAATGCGAATAATAACAAGACGCTACTGTAGTAGCATCATGACACCGCATGAGATTGGATCGAGCCCTATGTGCATTATTATCGCCGCACTGCGGGCATCCTGCACCGCTTAGACACTCACCGCTCGTCTCATCTAATCAATTACATACCTACTACCTATCCTCTCTTCTCTTCTTTTTAGCCGTGATGCGTTGAAACCTTCTCGGCTCGGCATCTGTTTTATTATTCGTACAAGCGCCCACCAATCATTGGACCCTTGGACACAGATAGCGTGGGGTGTGTCTTGTGTCCCCCAATCCCCAATCCCCAATCTCTGAAAATCGAGACAATGTTGGCTGGCTTAATACCAAGCTCTTTGCAACTTCTCCAGTGATAAGCAGGATCGTCAGGAATAAGAGGTCATGTTATGAAAAGAGTATTCTATGGTACGATAACCCCAGTATTCTTGTTATTCAGGGACTCTTGGTATTTGCTTTTATAAAGTATTGATCTGCAGTGTTACCTCATCCTGCCTGCATATTCCATGCAGGTTATTTGTGCTCAGTCAGGAACAAATAAGGTGATTCTTCTTCTTTTTGATGCAGCAAGAAACCATCTCACAACATCTAACCGGTCCGTTCAGCCTATCTGTATCTGCCCAACACCAAAACAGCTTGAGAATACTCCCAAGTCTCTCATGACCTAACTCTTTAGCGAGCCTCAGTCCGAGATAAGGGTCCGCATCAGAACCACTACAGTCTAGCTCAAGCCCGGGTTCTTTCGGAATTGGGTTTTCAGTTGGTGCGCTTGGCTCTTATAGTGGAGATCCCGAACTTTCCCCTTCTCTAGTTAGAACCAGAAAAAATCACGACAGGGACGCCGGAGAATCTGCTCACTATGAACCAATTCTCCATTTTGCGCGGCTCTGTCGGACATCATTCACCGATGCTACCACTTCGTCTGCCCTGCCTCGGGCCTCTGATCCGTCAGGTCTGGCCTGCGATCATAAAACGTCAGCCCAGAATTCAACGTTAGCATAGAGGTGGATATCTCAAACCCTTGATAGAGCCGCTCTTGCGGAGCCAGTATTGAACCGTAGTTGACCACCTTACTAGACTACCTCAAGAGGTGTAGTGTCCGAGGCGCTTCTACAAGCCGACTAAAGCGGATTAAAGGACATTGCAGCCGCTGTTGAGACCTCGGTCTTCAAATGATGGCGTAATTTGACGCAAGCTCATGAATCGTGTACGGGATCTTCATCCCATATCGAATATCATGACATAACGTTCTAGTTTTACGGGGTATTTGACACTACCAGTTTGCATCATGAAACAACATGACAGGTGAATAAGCAATTCCAAGCCATTATGAGGTTATTTTCGACGCAAATGAGGGAGAGAAACGGTTTATTGGTTCTCTCCCTGTTAATTATTTCATCATTCCCTCCGTCTTCCCCGGCCTTTGGCATGCTCTCTTCCGGGGAAAGATACGTATACTCCCGATCCGGGGTTTTGCCCGCCGCGCCGATCCGTCCTCCGGCCTGTAGCTAAAGCTTCAACCTCCAACCACAAGAAAAAAAATACACAAAGCCCACCGAGACACAGCCAACAACCCCGGATTCGCCATGACGTCTACCGTCGACTCTCCACAGTCGAATCGCTGGTTTGTCGTCCCGGGCCCCATTCGAAACCTGTTCAACCACTTTCCCCTTCACGTATACAGCCCCGAAGACCTCCCCGTAAGGTCCCCCGCCAGCGTGCGCCAACGACCGGCCTTATATGTTTTTGTGGCAGATGAAGATGCTTTGACAGGGAAGCCGAGCTATAATCCTTCATGTCTGAAGTGGCAGGTGTGTTTTTAGTCGAGGGACACGAGTCGATAGAGGCATTGTGCTAATGCTATCTCGACAGACTGTGTTGAGAATCGCTGGTATTGACTTCGATATCGTACCTTCGAATAACCACGCCTCGCCCTCAGGCGCATTGCCTTTTCTCCTGCCACCGGCGTCGCAAGTTTCGAAACCCCTTACTGGCGAAAAGATTCACAAATACGTTCGCGAGCACGCTGTCCGTGAGCTACCCAGCATCACATCACCCCGCCTTGAAGCCTACCAAGCTCTCCTGACACAAAATATCCGACCAGCTTGGGTATGTAAATCACTGTCATATAATTGGAATGTATGCTAATATGGTATAGCTATATGTTCTCTACCTCCTACCCGCCAATGCCTCTCTCCTCAAAAGCCTCTACCTTCCTTCCTCGATGCTCCTTCGCGCCCCTCTCCACCAGACACTCCACGCCGCGGCCACTTCCGAAATACTCAAGACAATACGACGCGCGACCATCTCACCGTCGCAACTTCTAGCTGACGCCACAACTGCCCTGCGAGCACTATCATCCCTACTAGGAGAGGATAAATGGTTCTTTGGTGTTGATGGGCCGGGCTTGTTTGATGCAGACGTGTTTGCATACACCTATCTGATAGACGATAATGCTCTTGCTTGGCAGGACAAGTCATTGAGTCAGTGCTTGGGAGGACTGGATAATTTGAAGAGGCACAAGGAACGGCTATACAAAAAGTGCTGGGGGGTGGACAAATTGTGAATCTATCAGGATGCTCATTATCCAGGAGGATAGTTTCATCCCATCGTCGTAGAGAAGACGAGACACGGGCTGTATAAATATGTACTATATATATCACAAAGGAACTGGCAAAGGAAAATAGATACGGCCAAGCAGCCAGCTCAGAATCCCGTGCCTGGTAGAATATGCTGAAAATCGATTTACCACTGATCGTCGACACTGGTCTTATCTATGTGCTGGGCATTGTACAACCCGCCGTTCTTTGCCTGCAAGAGGGGAGTTGTTGACCTATTATCCATGAACCCATCCCCAATCCCTTCACCCGTCTATAAGAGTTCATTAGGAACACAGAACCTTCATACGAAATGCTTTGTATCGACAAAGTGCCACTCCTGAACGAGCACAGTATCTTACAGGCTCGTGTGGTAAGAAGTGAGCAGAAATAGAAAACAAGATACAAGAGAAACTCCATACTAATAGCATTACCCTTTAGAACGCCGATGACCATAAACCCCCAAGAATGCAAACCGACAATGAGGCAAAAATAGCAGGCATGTCGGCGACGGTGGAATCAGTGTTGTGGAGGTTGTGGGATTCCCTTCAAGACATCATTCACTGAAGCAAATGCTCCTTCGCCACCGTCTTGGCGAAGGTCTTCAAGGAGCACGCTGGTCTGAGCATAAACTTTCTCTAGTGCTGCTCGAGACGATTTGCCGAGAGATACTGCTTGTTCGTTAGTATTGTCAACAACTGATATGCTCCTTTGTTCGACTTACGTAGAATGGCCGAGTTTAGTTCCTCCGCAACAGCAACTCTACCGTTCCTATCCAAGAGGTGGCTGACTTGAGGCACCTTGAGTGGGTTTTCATATGCCAACAATGCCCAAATCTCAGTAAGTGCCTTGCTGACTTCTACCCGTGGGTCATTGACGTATTGTTCCTGGAGTGTCCGTCCGTATTCCAGCATATTGCGCTCAAGCTCTGCAACCACTGTCTTATTCTCACCACCATCCGCATCCCTTGAAGTATTTTCGCTGCCGTTAAGATCGAGATCCATCGTCTGAGGTGCGGGGTTGTTAACATGCCCATTACCCTTGGTCTCATTACGCATGTTGAGCTGGGCCGCTTTTCGCACCAATTCGATAAACTTGCGACATTGCAATCTGAAATAGACTTGTTCGTTATCCTTTAAAACGTGGGGATAATATGCATTCGTGTACTTGAGCGCCCTGTCAATATCCCCTTCGAGGATTGCACGCCGGATCCCTGTATCGTGGTCAGAAGTAGGATAAGACAACAAGGAAGTGTGATCTTACGTTGGCGATTATTTGCGTCTTCGTCATCTCTAATACTAACACCGTCGACCTTAACTCCGGGATCAAGGCTTAGAGCTTCTTTTTGCTTCTTCATGTCTTCTGCAAAAGCCCGAGCTGTACCCACGTAGCCATCATGTTGGAGGAACTGAAGAACAAGTGCCTGAATTACATCGGTTTCGCTCATGTTTGGGACGAGACTTGATGTGTCTGTAGCTTGGATATCTTTCTGCACTCTCTCACGCTCTTCCTAAAAAGGGCATTAATTATGCATCATGCTGTGTGTGGGGTATTACACAAGCCTACCCGCATCATATCGTCGATGTTATACACAAAAGGGCTTTGTCCAAAATTGACTCGGATGGACTCGCCGGGCTTCTTGAGGCTAATCGCTGGGTAGAGCCTACCTCTGTTAACATCGTGGAATGCCGTGACTATTGTTTGTTAGCAAAGGACGTAAGGTGACCTGCCTCAGGGAGCAAGAAAACTGAGGACCTCCATCCTGGGTGATAACGAGATTTAGGTAAATCCAGTGTAGACTTAGATGTTCATCACTTAGGATGATGATAGTCCTAAGGTATATAAATTTTGGGTGGACTTAGAAGCCTTTAGGCCAGTCTTTTCATCCCTTAGGATAGAGGTCCCAAGTTTTCTTACTTCTCCGGGCTGTTAGCATGCATGCACATACTTAGCTTAACTCCATTTTTGGTGAAGAAGGCGTTGTTCTCCCTGAAATTCACGCCACATCCAATCACGTCATAGGCGTTGTATCCAGGGCCGTAGTGTCTTCCGATATTTGACCCTGTAAAACATCGCCCGTCGTCGCCGTGATAACCCCAGGCCTCGGGTTCCCAGCCAATAGGCCGTGACAGATTGACATTCTTGGTTGCGAACCCAATACCTATAGTCGCGTCGTCGCGTTTAGCTGTTGCTATTTGCACCTCGAAGTAATAAATTCCGCACTGGGGGGGCATGTAGTGGTCGGCGCGGACTGCACAAGCCATGTGATCTTGGTCGTGTTGATTCTTAGGTCCGATGTACTTCACAGTACAGCCGTCAGCTTGGATCTCAATGCCTCCCCACTGATCATCCTTGTTCCATTTTGTTGGCAAAGGTGCAAGGTCATCATCCTCCTCGAAGGCTGGGGGACGCTCTATAACAGTGTGCGACATGCCTCGATGCGAACCGGGGGGCAAAGGATGCTGGTTGAACGTAGCGGAGTGCTGGGATAAACCATTCGCTGGAGTCGAATCGCGACGGGACTGAACTTTAGCTTGGTGTGCCTCCTGGAGCTTCTGGGCGTATGTCGAGTTCTCGAGATACGATGGGACAAAGAAAGTCTCATCCTCGTTCTTGAAATTATTATCAACAGCCCCGGATTCCACAAGCATGTTAAAGGCTCGTGAGAAGGACGGTAGACCAGTTCTCCGAGCGTTCGTCTCAATCCCAACAGTCTCCATGATGGTATTCGTCGGTTCGGAGCCCAGAATGTTGAGCTCGCCGGATGCACTAAATATCGAAGTACGGGCAGGATGTGTATAAAAGTTGGGAGTATTGGTTATAGACGAGTTATGCGGAGGAGAGAAATGGGCGTGGCGAGTGGATGGCGAAGCTGGTTCGGGACGAGCAGACGAGCGAGAAGCTTGGTGAAGGGGACTTGCCATGTCCACGACAAGCAGGAACGAAACAGCCCGGCTATCACCTAAGGTACCTAGGTAGCAAGTCACCCAGCAGCAAAGGCAGGTGAGTTAACTGCCAGGTGAAGCCCTAGGATGGGTTCCAGCGCAGGCTTGTAGTGGGGGTGTGAGCTGTAGCGTAGTCGGAAACAGTCGTAACAGTCGTCTGGGAGGTGGTAGCACGAGCTTCGGATGCGTCGACAAATTACCGGCAAGGCTGACAAAGCGGAGCAGAAAGCGAAAGAAATAAATAAGAGCAATAGACTCAAGTGATCTTCAAGTTGGGAGAACAAGGCGACTTGTGTACTATAGCGGTTGGTAGTTGTAGGAGAAGACGGGTGGATGGTGATGGTGATGGTGATGGTGATGGACGGGGCGGGTAGAGGTGGAGGTGGTTCCCGTCAGAACAACAGCGCGTCACCGTTACCACTCACCAACTTCTAGCAGCAATAGAGACGCAGATTAATACTTAGGTAACTAAAAAGGAGAAAAATGAGATACGAATGTATCTGTAGTAAGAAAGACTCGTCAATTAGTTATCATTAATAGGTAGTCAACATGAATCGAGTCATGGCTTGACGAGAAAAGCCGGTGCTGTACGTATCACATCACTCATCATGGCTACCAACTTGCGCTATCTATCACGAGGGTCACTCTTCTCCCCCAGCGGGTTTAGTCTTTAGTACCTGCCTGGCCTGACTTGACCTTGTCTGTTAAGCTTTCACCTAGCAAACAGCTGCATCAACTTAACAGTGGAGGCCCAGCTTCCCCGCTGCCGGGCCGGACCCTTTCTAACCTGCATTGCTCCAGGTCCCCATGCAAATGAAATCGCCCCAACATGGCCAAAAGCTAAGGCGTAATAATAGTCGATAGCATAGTCCTGAGCCTTTTTTTCTTCGGGTCCTTTCCGTGTTCTGGAGAGAAACACTCGAGTGATGACAGTAGCAATAGCGAGACCAACGCTGCCCTGGTGCAGAAACAAGTTGTGGTTTCCTCGCTTATAAGTTGGCGAGGTTATTTGCTGACTTATTCCGATACCTCCAATGAGCATCTCCATCTTGATATGGATATTCCAGGTTGGTTTGGGTTTCGGTTTCAAACCTGTTCGCTCAAGCCCCTCCAAGCATCATTCATCAGCCACCAATTTTATCTTAAAAGCAAGATCCCCATTAACCGCAAAACATTCAAAGCACGGTACATCAAATATCAATTAAAATTTGGGGCAATACAGTTACAATTCGTACCTACCGTAGTCAAACGGGCATGAAAGTCACGGGACGGCTCTGGTGTCGATGACTAAGCTTTGCGCGCTCCCTGCGACCACACCACGACATCAAGACATGACCCCGATGAGAAAGACGAACGAAAATGTATCCACAGTCTGGCCATTGGGCCATCTCAACCCCCGAAAACTCTTCCCCGACCGCTGAATTTGACAATTCCCTCATGTTAGAGATTATTCCTCGTCGAAACAGGCAATAAACTGAAGACTTGTGACTTTGGCTTTGACATTGCGATCATTCATGTTACCTGATGAGGACGCTTGGGGAACCGTTTTTGACATGAAGAGCTTTCTGCCACGTCTACTTAGAGTTATCGCGAGATGGCATCTGCGTCAGTTTCTTTCAGACCTACGTGGCGCGTAATCTCAAGTGGTGAGCCATTAATGACTGGAATTATCGACACTACTTAGGTAGGCTGCGGCAAGAAAACAATGTGTGCAGCAACCAGCAGATTAGCGCCTGTCTTCAAAGCTACGGGCGCATGGATCGCAGTATAACAGCATAAGTACGATATATCTTCAGAGAACAAATATTTAATTGCTCATTTCAGAGAATTATCCGAGTATATCTAACATTGCACCATCGTAACAATAATTGTACATCAAATATATGCTCCGCCAGTCCTGGTACGGTTTAATGCCAATCCTTTTCCACAGCATTCCATCCTCGCTGTTCCGTAACGCCAGCGACACCAGCGTCGCTTTTTTGATGAAAAACATAAAAGATTCCGAATGAATGAACGGTCATGCTCGGTCTGAGAGCATCTCAGTCTCACTGACAGGCCAAGAATCAGTTGTCTGCCAACCTAGAACGCCCGCAATATCTCGCGCTATAATAAAACATCTCTGGTATCAGAGCAAAATGAAAAGGAAAAAAAGGTCGCGTCGTAGGGGCAGTTTTATGAAGCAGCGGCAATAGCAAGAGGTGCCGGCGAGGAGGCGTGGTTACTGGGCGCACTTTGCATCTCTACGTCGTTAGCAGTATTGCTATTGCTAGCACTGTTGCTCTCGTGGCCGTTCTCTTTGTTCTCCTTGCTGCTGCCCTCGGCCGATGCAGCAGTAGAATCCTCGGCGCTGGATTCGGGAGCCTTCTTTTGAGGTGCCACCCAGCGAGGGATCTCCCATGCCACACCAGTGAAGCTCTTCAGTTGGAATCCTCCCTTGGCCCATCGGCGACAGGGTTTGCCTGAGCGATCGAGAGCGCGAAGTCCGGCGTTGATGGCCCCTTGATTCGCCTTGGGCCCAAGCTTGTGACCTCCGGCAGGCTTGGAACCTGAGTGATCGATCGTTCCGTCCTCCCTGGGAGTAGTGGTCAGTCCAATGTTCAAATATGTGTGGGGGTTGCAAAAACTTACAGACGAGGCTTCTTCTTGGGGCCAGGCTTTCCTCGAGGCTTGGGGACACCATCTATTGTACCGTTGGCGCCCGGGGCAGATCGTTTGACGCCCTTCTTCTTCGGTCCATCGGTAGGCGGTCCCATAGCCGAAGGGGCCGGTGTCCCGTCGGCAGGAGTTGCGTCAGGGGCAGGAGTAGCAGCGTTAGAGTCCGAAGCATTGTCGCCATTCGTGTTGCTGGCTGGTGGTTGCGAACCAGAAGCGGACACGGCATCGGTAGGTGAGTCGGCGTTGGCTTTCATGTCCTTGAAGGGAGATTCTTCCTTGATAGAGTCGGGCGCGAGTAGAGCACGCAGCTTGTCGGGCGACACCTTGCGAGTAACAATCAAGCTGGCCTTGGTGCTGGACTTGCGTCGCGCGTCGGCGGACTTGACTGGAGGAGCCATGGTGTTGAGAGAGGTCGAGGTTACAAAGAGCTGACGGTGATGCTATAGTCTAGGAAGGGTTGTCTGATGAAAAGGTGATGTGTGGTGTTGATTGATGATGTTTGCAAGCGGCGAAGGATAGTGGAAGAAGGTTAGGGAAAGGAGCAGGTTTTGAGAAATAGACTGGTGACGGGAGAGGCGGCAAATAACCAAAGACCCGGTGGTGATCCCGTGGTGGACAAGACGTGGTCAGGGGTGGTGGGCTTTTGGGGCTTGCGTGGAGCGAGTCTTAGTAGTAGTGGGAGATTTATTAGGAGGAGCTGAGTTGCGATCACAGACGTAAGTCAGGTCAGTTTTTCATTCAGCCTGGTGCCGAGTCAAGATTTCAGGGTGGTGATGATGGGTTTGCGGTGGTGAAAAGTGGAAATGAAAGTAATGGAACAGAGGGCAAAAGCCTTGTCTTGTAAGGTTGGGGTCTTGGTATTGTTGTCATTTTTGATTCTGGTGCTGGGGCCGAAGGCGGCGCACAAGGAGAGGAAAAATCGGTTGGGTTGGGTTGGTTTGATTTCCCGCGTTTCTTCACACTCAGAGCAGCAGGAGCGAGAGCAAGTGGCAGTGGCAGACGAACAAACTTGGGGATTTCAGGCCCAGGTCCAGCCCGTCTCCTCTGTTACCCGATTAGGTTTAGTGCCACTTCTGCCGCATGGCAGGGGTACCGCTTCTTTCCAGCCAATCAAAGCCCCGGTATGTCTTTAATCTCTCTCAAAGCAGCGCCTCGAATTCTATTGTTATTCCACTCCTCCTAGGTGACTGAGCAAACTCAGCGACCAAAAGCTCGTTTCAATCAAGCTCCCACGCTCACTTCATCGCCTTCAGCCCCCGAATTGTCCCTGCAATCAATCAGCGATGATGACCACATATTTTAACCGCCAAAGAGGCACGATTTTCATTGCCTCACCTTCGAAATAGCCATTTGGTCGCTAAATATACACAAGACTTTTCAAGGCTTCATGTTGCGATGCTCTGTAATGGTCACCATGACCCTGATCAATATTCACATATATTGGAATATTGATGATACCGACAAAAACCACACCAGCTAGCTCGGAGAACACTGTAACTTCCATCTGGCCCTTTTTATCCCCCTCATTCAGTCACATTTTCGTGATAGCCCTCCCTTAGCCCGTGATGACGGTGGAAAACCAGCAAGAAATGGGGTTCTCTCAATGTCACTCAGCAAGCCCCTGCAAATAATCAGGGTGGCGGAACTCTGCGATTCAATACACCTGCAGAATAACGTGGCATTGCTTTTTAGCTATCACTCGGAGTTCTCTAGCCTGTGAATTCAGGTCTGATTCCTAGCGGTCAAGTCCCTGGAAATTGTATCTTGTGCATTTAATCATCGAATACCTCACAATCCTCGCAGGCGCGAATAACATCAACGTTCAATCAATATTTACCTTTGAAGCTTTCGGTTTCTGTATTCAAACTTTCTCCCCCAAATGCCACATCGTGTGCTTACAGTTGTCACTTGTGATTGTAGCAAATTCCGGTGCAACCGAGATCCATTAGTACCCAGGTAGTCAGTCAAAGAATCCCGACCGAGAAATTACCTGACCAAGACCCGAGCGTCGTCACGACTCCGCCAGACAAATCTTGTGTCCAATTTTGACTTCCGTCATCCATGATGCACCAAAGAGATTCCACCGCGCATTGCCTCGATTCCCCGCAGCGATCAACATGACGGACAGGCTGTACTCGGCAACAATATCAAGAATACCTGCTTCAGCGTATCACCACGCTACATAACTATCCATATGATCCATTCGAGGTGTCTACAAAGAAAATTAAGCGTGATACTGCCTGAATTGCCCGCTCATCACAGGAATGAAAGCCTTCCTTGGCCCGTGGTGAAACAACAAGTGTTGATCCATTGTATGCCCACCCGAGACTGAGACACCATGACAAGCGTTGCTATCACGATAGTTGGAATGTGTTGCTCCCCTACAACCTGAAGCCCGTGACAAAAGATATATCATGGCAACCTGTCGGCCACAATGGACTGGAGAGCATCACACATTGTTTATTCAATTCTTTTCCATCACCAAGTCGACACAATGATTCGATTATACATTCTTCTTTGCCTCCTACCATGTCTCTTCCTTACCACCCCATTCACCCATGCTGCCCTACTGCCTCGTCTCAAAGCTTCGTTCAGACTGCCAGGTGTAGTCTTCAATGAACCAGTGGCTCGATCTATCAAGGTAGTGCCTTTCAAAGAGCCTCCTGGGAAATCACACCATGGTCATGGACTTCACCACACTCTCGGCCTTGTGAAGCGATTGGTTGAAGACCAGGGCGATATGGTTGAGGTTACCGAAGAAGCTCTTCAGGAACTTCTGGATCAGATCAACAAACTCCATGAGCAGGTGAACAGCATGATGCCATCTGGTGCAACGGACAAGCAGCCTACTCTAGGGGCAGGCGCTTCGTCAGGAGGTCAGTCTGGTCAGGCCGATCAATTACCTGCAGGGTCTTTTGATGAGTCTACTGGTAGTGAACAGTCTGAACAACAGCCTGCTCCCTCTGGCAAAGCTGGTGTCCCTAGACCAGGCGTTGCCTCGGGTCCATCAGAAGTTCCTGTGGTTTCGGACCCTTCTCTACGATCTCCGTTGCCGTCACAGGCAGACGCAGCCACGGTTGTCGAGCCTCAGGCTCCGGGCGCTTCAGCTCAACTAGATGCATCGCAGATAGATACCCACAGGCAAGCAAAGACTGAGCTGGCGCAGCCTGCTGCAAATCCCACCCAGGTGGTAAACGGTGAAGC
>NC_030992.1:1824577-1850565 GCF_000149955.1 Fusarium oxysporum f. sp. lycopersici 4287
AATCCGTCTAGCGAGCCTAAAGTTGAAAGGCTGTCTGGCAATAGTGCTGCCGTGACCCTGCCTGAAGGTGCAGATGCTTCTGGAAAGGGGGGCGTCGTGGAATCAGGTGGTCGTCCCAAGAATGCTGTTGCTCAACCGACTGGTGAAGTTCAGGCTCCGACGGGAACACAATTTAGCATAGCACAAGACGTCAAGCCAACAGAGGAAGGGAAGGCCAAAGATCCTAATATCTCATCTGCCAAGCAGGTTGCTGATGCTACCAGTACTGCGCCCGGGGGTGCATTTGTTGAGGATCCTGATAACGTTGTCCAGACGGTCACGACCAATGTCACCTTTGGCGGACAGACTAGTACTTCGGCAACTAAGGAGACTCAGAGACCATCCCGTGCCAAAGATGATGAGTGTGTTGACAAAGTAAGTGATCTACCCATCATACGTCGAAACCCTAACTGCACACCAGGTAGTAGGATCAAATCCGCGAGCGAGCCAGCACAAGACACCACGATAACTCTGGTCCTCGTACCTACTCCAGAAGCAGATCCTTCCCAATCTTCTGCAACGGAATCCGAGACACGGACAACAGAAGACTCTCCTGCAACTGCCAAGGCCGAGGGAACGGCTCCAGCATTGGAGACAGAAGCCATCTCCACCCCGACTATCAACGCTGGAGGCTCTCAGCAGCTTGCAGCACCAACCTTACTCTCAAATCCATCTGCTGTTTCTAGACCTGAGCCGACAGCGTTAAGTCTTAGAACTCTCGTTTTCACATCAGTCCTTACAAGGTCTTCAACCATCCTCGCAACTACTGTACGCACAGAGTTTATTAATGCGAATCAACCCACTGCATCATTTAAAGCCCCCGGACATGTTTTCAAAGAAGATGAAGACGCAGACACAAATGCAGCGTTCAACAAGGATGGAAAGCTTGCTCTGGAGGAGAGTGTCAATGAGGAAAGCACACCAGGTACAAGCATCCATAACCAGGTCGGATTGGAGAACTCCACTAATCATTTGATAGAAACCCTTGGAGGAACTCCTCTCGCGTTAGAGACTACAGCCATTCAGACCACAACGACAACCACCATCAGTTTGAGCCATGTTGATGTCATGACAACCCCTGAACCCAGCCAAGAGCCTCTGTCTCTTTCTTCAGTACCATCTCATGGTGCTGGAGGCATCAACGGGACATTTCATGCAACGCCAAACAGTGGATTCAGAACAATTCCGAGGTCGTCAGCTAGTCTGGCAGAGAGAGCATAGATGTAAATATACATGATTTGCTCTGGAGTTAAGGACTTTAATGATGTTTGGGTTTGGATGTTTTAGAATGATCACTATGAATTTATGTTGGATTCCCCTTTTGGTACGCTTGTCATATAAATGAGAATTAATTCCTGTTTCGCCCACAGTACCGTGCCGTTGAAAAAGCAATAGCACGTATCCACAGCCCCGCGAATACTACACTCGATCAACTTTTGAAACCCCTTAAAGTCGTATCCCGAGCCAAAGGCAAGCTGTAGTTGTATGTAGACATTCTCGCCACGTAAGAACACGGAGCTAATGCTACGGAATGTCATTAGGGGTAAAAGGTGAGAGCATGATTGGAAGAGGCGACTTACATGTTCTCGGACAAGGGTGGAATGAAGGTACATTGATTGTTCTTTAGTTGTATAGATTTCAGGTGGCTTTGAAGCAGTAGGGCTGAGAGTGCCTGGACCGGCACACATGATTACTATGCCTCTTGAAATTATCAGCAAATCTAAGCAGTCTTTCCGGCTCACGGCAAAGAGGTTGCCAGCTTGAAACGATCAAATTATTGTTGGATTTCAGGCAGTGATGGAGATTAAAAGAAGTATGGGTGCCCAGGTATGAATTGGGCGATATATCTTTGACCCAAAGCAAAGAATGTCGAGGCAGTGTTGCCGTTGGTCTTTATAGCGTAGAATGCTGAGACGAGATCATTCATCGCAATTGGAGCACTAGCTCACGGGCTTCAGGTTGAAAATCAGTATGGACGGCGGTACTTGATAAGGTATTCGTAAATGTGGGAAGAATATCAGCTCCTGCACTATACCGAAAGAATGTAGAGATGTACTATATTTATCTTGTTCATTCATATCGGTTTACTTGTGGAAGATATAAGCAAGGCATAGTTGGTCGTTCTTCTTTGTACCGGACCAAATGTATAATAGCGTTATCGTCGTTACATGGCGGATTTTGTCCCTTGTAAGCGCACGTTCGCAATGGGCGTTTGATTCTGTCAGACTTGCACAGCAGAAACTCCCTCGTATATCTGTATTAGTCTATTCTGTTTACAAAAGATCTTCCTTGTGAGATTTGGGATGCAGCTAAGCTACAAGGATTAGAGAGACACAAAATCACATGCATACATGCTTCTTATTTGTCTTACTCAACTACAGTCACAGCTGATACAGCTTAGAACGTATCCTACCCTTTGTCCGCCATCATCTAATTTAAATTCCTATGCTTCAAGTCCCCGTTCTCAAGAGTTTTGGAGACTCGGCAATATAATATATCAAATTTAATTCTCCGGTAAGCATCTCAGCCTGAACTGACCATTGCGGGTTTTATACCACGTTGGGCAATGTCATGTAAGCACTTGTGCTTTCAGCCCCATTGTAACGGTTCTCTGCCACATTGTGGTCAACCATTTCCTTAACAACTCAAGAAATGAATGAGAAAGTGGAAATGAACCTGATGTACATTGAACAACAGACCAATGATAGCTATGCATCCAAGATGGTAGGGCAGATCGCAAGCATGGAGGGCCTGTCACTCTCCGTCACACGTCGCCGAAGCGAGTTGATTCGAGTCTTACATGCATAGACCTCTCTTGAGTCTTGGCTCCCATCACATTCTTTTTCTTTGTTCAACTACGCTCATCGATTTCCGGCTTCTGATCAATTTAACTGTGAGAGAAAATAGATTTCATAAGAGATGCGACGATGAATACTGCGCTTTGTTGAATCTTCCATCACTCTTCCTTGTGCCGCTCTCATCATGAGGCTTCTCAGTTGTCTCGTCTTTGTCCCTCTTACCGTTGCGCACAACCCACGACAGTATGAGGCACTCCAAGCGGCTCCTGGCGACCTGATGCCGCGCTTCTTCATCGATCGCTCATTTCCTTTGGCAAAACGCGCAGGAGACTGTGGTTCGGATCATCACAACTGTAGGTCCATGTGGATGCTATAATGCTCTCAGACACCAAACTCATTTATGCCACAGGTCTCGAGATTGGATTTCCAGATGATTGTTGCGACAACGACTCTTACTGCTACGTCAACCGAAAAGGCGACCCGAAATGCTGTCCTATAGGCTCCAACTGCTCCAGCGATTCACCGTGTAGTTCGAATGCTTATTTCTGTACCCGCACCGTCACAAGGAGTGGAACTGCCACTGCGCAAGAGGGCTGCTGCGATCGCAAGTGTCCCAGGACGAGTCTTTACCTTTGCCCAAGTAGCCTTGGTGGAAACTGCTGCGGCTACAACTCTGAGTGTCGGGCGGGTGGTGATTGCGCCTCTACGAGACCGGCTTCGAGAACCGACCTCCTGTCGCCCATTCCTTCAGGCTGTACGACCTCTCAGCATAAATGCTCAGATGGTGCAGGCTGTTGTGACAACGACCAAGAGTGCACCCAGGTCAGTGGTGAGGGATATTGCGCTCAAGCTACACCGACAGAAAGCGGTGTCACGATTGTCGACGACAACGACAGCAGCAGCGGAGGCCTGTCAGACGGTGCAAAGGCTGGGATTGGCGTCGGTGTCGTCGTGGGAGCGAGTATCATTGTTGGCGGGCTGACTTGGATGTGTTTGCGCAAGCGACGCCAGCGCACTGCATCAAGGCCATCAGCATCTGGCGAAGGAGACGGCAGTGCGCCCCCTAGAGATGCCATGACAGATATATCCGGGAGCCATGCCCGGTCAGGCTTGACCCAGGACTACTTTGGACCAGACCCAGCAGCAGGACCATATACGGAGCAAGCAAGCTCACGGGTCACCTCACCTGGAAGAACTGCTGCTGTGCCCATGCATGCACAATCCCCTGGAGATATCGCCGCGCCCGTGGAGATCGGCTCAGCGAATAGGGGCGGCAGCGATCTTCTGTCACCCATGTCCAGCCCGAGTATATACCACACACCCCTTTCTGAAACAATAGACGGCCGGTTCGAACTGTACGGTAACGACTCAGCCATAACACCAGGCCGTCCCTTGTCAATCGTTCCCACCCCTCCACAGAGTGTAGCGGGGGATGTTGCACCAGAGCAAAAGCAATAATTCAAAGGAGAAATGCGTTCCGTTCTATTCTTTTCTGTTACTTGTAAACGCCTAGCCAGACCATTCATGCAAAGAGATGATCCAAATATTCAACAGTCCCGGCGCAACGAACAAACGATTATGTGCACCGAAGTTATCACTCAGAACTCCGCGCCAAAAGAAAGAGCAAATCATAAGGGCACCACCTAATAGTCCTTACAACGCCGTTGAATGAGATGTAACAGGAAATATGAAAACAGTATGAACCACGACTTCATTCTTTGCAGCGGCATTTAGCAGACAACACCGCCGAAAGGTGCGCAGTTTTGGAGGTCTTTGACAAGATCCTCTACGCTGCTCAGATGCTGGCTAAGCAGCTCCTGCTTCTCCTCCGTGGTGAGATAGATGTCACCTTCAGGATCAGAGCCGGAACGCTTGCGACGTGAGTCGGCATTGAAGGCACCTGCGAGTTTACTAGGACTTCGCTGAAGCATAGCGGGAACACTATCGCGCTGATCGGCTCGGGGAATCGAAGGAATCTCAGGCATGAGATAGAAGTAGAGGAACTCAACGAGCTTCAGCTTGACCTCACGGGCGGTGGATCGCGACTTGAAAAGAGAGGTGACAGTAAGAAGGCCATCAAGGCTCTCAAAGGTACGGGTGTTGATTGGGGTCTCGATAAGAGCAGTGACGAGTGTGAGGAGAGTCGCAGATTGGATCGCAGGGCAGTTGAAGGGCTCGAGAAGGTCAAGGAGGAGCTACATGGTGTTAGTTTTGTGGTATTTGGCGGCTTAGTCGTTGTGTACATACGTTCATGTTCTGTTCTCGGGCAAAGAGAGACTTGCTGGGGGGGTGTAGCAACAAGACTCCTTGTATGAGGTCAAGGGCACTCAGAATCAACAGGTCGTTTCCACCATCACCACCCTTAGCCATAAGTCGATCGAGAGTGCTGATAAGACGCATCGCAACGTTCCATTCGAATCCCTCCTGCAACTTGAAAAACTCTCGAAATGCCGGGTCGCGGGAAAGTTGGGAAAGATCCTTTTGAGGAGGTGTTGATCCTTCACTCCCATCATCGTCGGTATCCCGGCTTCGATGTGCACGGTCGTTTCGAGAGTTTGCTTTAGAGAGACAGATCTGAGCTAGAAGGCCTTCGACCTGGCGAAGGCCCTTACGGACTTTTGGTCCGTCATATGAGGAAAGGTTGTCGAAGGCGAGAGATAGAAGAGACTCCATCGTGTATCTGTTGGTGGAGGAACAATAATGAACGTTATGCCGGAGACGGTAAAGATGGAAAGGCTGAAGAGTATCGACTTAATGCGATTGCGGCTGGTGCTTTTAAAAGAGTATTTAAGAAAACATTTGATGAAGGTGACAAGAAGAATAGAAGAAATGGAAACTGAGTATCGCAGTCACACCGCCGAGAGTCACTGAGCCCAAGCAACAGTTGAAAGAAGTAGAAAGATGGATGATCGTCGTCAGGTTGCTGTCACTAAACAATCCCATGGAGTGGAGCTATCGGCACAGCAACGGCTCAGGAAATTCCAAGATTTAAGGGTCGCCAGCTGACAAGCGGGCTGGCATGGTCCGGGGTTACAGGGGCCTACAGGGGATAGGCAGCTAGGATCACGCTAAAGTGGGCTGTCAACTGTCATCTGCGCCGTTGGTGAAAGGAATGTCCCAGTAGGTCCAGGCGGAATCTTGTTTGTAAGAGATTGAGATGGAAGCTGTGAAAAAGATCCGGACTCTAGGTGCGAGTATAGCTATGGTTGATCCACGAGATGGGAATGCTAGAACGCTTGGTAGGCAGAGACCCGTGGACTTGTTTACACAGCAGCGCGCTACTAGGACTTCGGCAGTTAAGCCCTGAGGAAACAAAGGTCCCAAACTATCTGGGTTCATATCATTGATCAGATTCCATGGCTAACCGATATTGCACGTTCGATAATCCTCAATTCATCACGTCACCTGCTTCGCTTCTCGTATATAAGGTAATTACATGTAGGTGTTGGTTAGGTTAGCACGGGTACTGAAATTCTCTCGGCCGAATATCTACTCTCGGCCGATAAACTCAATATACCCCGAGCTGGTCGTCCTGGATTAGATTTTGTTTCTTTTTCTTTCACTACAGGACCACTGGCTTCTTGCAAATTCTTGTCTGAACACATGAAGAAATTCAATATTGCAGTCCGCAGTTATCTTCTCGATCTCCAGGTTGCAGTAACTAAGCCCATCGCTTCAATGATTAAAGGATGCCTCTCTCTGATCGAATAGCCTTGCATCATATCCGAGAACTGATGTATAAATGAATTAATGACGAGTGTTATACTAGGAGAGTCATTATAATTCAGCATAAGAAATCATCATCACCCTACTTATCCTCCTCAGACTGACGCAAGATTACCCGCACAGCTTCATCCACGCCAGACGCTATCACAGTCGGCTGAAGCCCCAGTGAACATCCCAGTGTATCAGTCCAGCCCTTGCCTTCACGGTCGATCCATGCACTCTTGAATCCAAAAGCTACAGCACCAGTGACATCGAATGGGTTTGAGCTCACCAGCCAAACCCTATCAAGCTGAGACTTCATCCCCGCTGTCTCAGCCATGAACTCATACGTACGAGGATGCGGCTTGAACACTTTGAGAGGGTCGATACTGACGACTTTCTCGTGGGGAAATATGTTGCTCACTCTTGACAAAGTTGGGCATGTATCGAGTGACGATGTCATCATGGCCTTGGTTCCGTTTGAGAAGATGTATGGATCGATAGATGCATGTTCTGCCAGTTTTTCGAGTGCTTTATCCACATCTGGGAATGTGTCGAGGCCGTTATATGCATCCATGATACGTTCTTCCTGCTCAGGAGTGAGCTCAATACCAATCTCTTTCGTAGCTTGCCGAAATGACCATCTCGTCAAGTCACTAAATGTGCGATAAGTGCCTTTATATATCATCAGTGATGGCTTCCATTTTTGGCTTGTCTCAACTTACCCATACTGGTCACGCGCCATGTTGACTCAAGCTGATATCGCCTTGCTAGAGCGGCAATTGACTGAGCTTTATCTTGCCCGTATAATCTTGCCAGCTCTCCTGCTATCGATCCGGTGGAGAGAATAGTGCCATAGAGGTCGAATGCAATTACTGTCCGTCCCATAGTGACGACTCAAAGTTAGAAAGATGGAGAGTTTACAATGCAGGTGGTTTGGGATCGACACAAGTTCCGAGCTTAAGAGTGGATGCTCACATAATCATAATTGATTACATAGCTTCATGCGTTTCATGCACAATTGTGTGAAAAGACGGCAAATGCATATTCCGATACTTGGTGTACTAAAAAGAGTCATGCAAACAGCCGAAGAGAGTTTGCTCTCTTACACTGTGATCTGGTTACCTATTTAATATTGGTTTAGATTCAGAGTATTGTTCCGGACCTGCCTCTAAATTGTTTAACAATTATCTATCGGCGTCGATTAAAGTTCACATGTTTTCTTCAAATCGAATCTTCCGTTATGCACATCAACCGCTAGAATTCTCATGTTCTACTAGGTCTTGACGATGCCCCTGAGCTTGAGACTATACATAATGGTCTATTTATATGGATCTTTCTGGGCGAAGCGATTCGAACCGTATGGCATGAAAAACACAAAGGCATCAATTAAAGTCTCTCCTCCTGGGAAGTTTGCTTTTTCGGTGCTCACGGAAATGTTGAGCTGTAAGTGTAGGTAGTGATTGGATACGAAGTGTAAATCATGTCCAACCAATATCTAACGCTGTTCGTAAGCTCAGATGTAAATATTGCTCAGGCACCTCAGAACTCTCGATAAAAGGGTTGATGTGACATTTTCGGTGACTGACGGCACGTCTAGGCTGACAGTTCCAAAGTGTATCGAGTATTGTGCTAAACTGACCTCTAGTATCATGCGGCGGCCACTGTGGTATCCGAGCTACTCTGGCTATCTGAATGAGATAAAACACTATTCCTCCGAGCAATGGCATTGTTGTCAGCCAGTTCCTCATCTTTCTCTCTAGCTTCGCTCTTCTCTTCTGTCGGCGCAAATTTGCTTCTGATTCGAATCTGCTTACCGTATCTGTAGAACAGAAACGGGATAATGGCTAGAACTGTAGCGACCCCTCCGATTAGACTTCCGCCGCCACCAACTCCCAGTGTATCGAACATTTGTGTTGTGAATAAGGGAGCAGCAGCTCCGCATGCTGATCGAGCAATGGTATTGGCTGCAATAGCAGATGCCGCGTACATAAGATAAACATCGACGAGATACGTCAAGAAAGCCACGAAGATCAACATCAAAGATGTAGCTAGGAAAGTTCCCGCCAGCGTCGGTACGATCCAATGGATAGAGCTGCAAGGACCAATGTCAGTATACATACATATAAATTGGGGAGAGTTCAAGCTCGAGAGCGTGTGGTGACTTTAGATACGGGGAGGACTGCTATCTCAGTTACTTACTTATACTCAGCCGTCCATGCAAACCAGAACATGGTCACGGCAAATCCAACACCTCCAATCATTGCCAATGGCAATCTATCTTCGGGCTCCATTTGTTTGTCCCCATTCTCAATCTTTTTCTTTCGAATTCGCGTATCGATCAAAACTATGCCACCACCGATGAATGCACCTACGAGTACGTTAATGTAAGTTCAGTGGAGTTGTATCAACGAAAAGTACCCACCAATAACAGTTCCAATCAAGGGCAGCTCTCCAACACCGGAGTTCCAGCCACGGCGCTGCTGAAACACAATTGGATAGATGCTAAAAAGCATATATAATAACGTGTAGACTACAGACATATAGATTGCGCAGAGAAAGGATATGGTGTCAAAGAGGATAATCCACGGTCTGGTCAAGGCGATACGGTACACAGTCTTCAGTGTACGATCACCCTCTTCAGATCGAGCTTTGACATTCTCATAACCAGGAATCTTTGCCTTTCTTCTTCTTCGAGCCTTCTTAAGGAGAATTGTGGGAGCATGTGTCTCGGGATAGTCAACATGATGAGACCTGTTGCACCACCAAGCCAGAGAAGGACATAGAAACTCCAACGCCAGTCCTCCTTTAGCTCGAGGAACCCTGCAATAACAGGACCTAATGCTGGCCCGACCCATACCATAGCAGAGAATCCTGCCATGGCATTGCCACGCTCGATTGGGGTCCACAGGTCTGCGAGTACGCCAGGTGCGTTGCTGAGGGGTGCAGAGACAAACGTTCCAGTGAGGAAACGGCCGACAAGGAGGGCGCCAAAGTTAGGTGCCCAGGCGCAAAGAAAGTTAAAGATGATATATAGCATAAAGGTGATGTAGAAGATCCATCTTCTCCCGTAGAGCTCACTTAGTGGTGCGAAGATGAGCGGTCCGGCACAGTAACCCAGTAGAAACAGGGTGATGGTCAAGCCTGCTACCAACTCGGATACATGGAAATGTTCTGAGATAGACGGGAAGCATCCACTTGGCGAGCTCGATGCAAAAGTAGCATTCAGTACGAGCAACACAGCTGAGAACGTGACAGACCAGCGCCGAGCAGTAGACCAATTCTGTGGGTTTTGAATGTCGCCTGGTGCAAAGTCAACGTAACCATCCTCGTTTAAGTACGGGGGGTTTTCTTCTTCAAGTTGCTTAGTTCGATAGGGCTTGTTATTAGCCGATGAGAATATTCGATGTATAGGCGCCATGGCTGTTGTTAACGTTACAAGTACAAGGGGATATTCGGCCGTGATGAGAGAGCCAAGGCTCATATTTATATTCAACGCACTGCGTATGTCCTATCTGATGGCGACTAGTGAATTCCCTTGAAGTCAATGACACTGTTCTGCTTCTAGGGTCGATTCTCAAGACTCGGAAATAAATTAGAAATCAGGTCTAAGTCCGTTCTCTGATCTTCATGCCGCATCACCACTTTCGCTCCACCACTGTCGTCATACCTTGGGAGGTCTTATTACACTATAGGTTGCAACACCTGAACAACGGCAATTAATTCCCACTTAACGTTGAGAACTACTAACGTTGATCGAGAGGAATGGCTCGGCTCTCGCGTTTTCGGATCCCCGTTGCCGTATGACAAATGTTTCGGCCGATTGTGAACGGACATTGTTATCACCGTGGTCAACGTCAGGTATTGAGACTTTGGATGGTGAAGCGACTGGTCAGCATTGTTGTACGGTGATGTTTTATTTATATTAACGCTACCAGCTGCCTTCAGAGACTCTTGGTGCTTCTCATCATTACTAAGATCCAATATTACGGAGTACATGGTATTGAAGTATTAAAGAATGCTTTGTAGCTTATATGAAGTGACTGTTGTCATGTCAAGATACGGGAATTAGGGTTAAGCATAAAATTTCCAACTTCGTCGAAGTATATAGACGCTTGGTCAGGTACATGATTGAAACGAATATTCATACAGACATTCAGTGGGAGAGACTGACTAGCAAAATAATACCTTAAGCATAAATATAATCCAACTTGTCGAACTTGCGCATCGAAACAGTAGTCCCGGGTAGGCGCATCAAAAGCTCCACGGTCCAGATTTAGACAGCAGGGGTTCTTGAAGCAACATGATCTGACTCCATTGATCAGCTCTTCGGTGCACCCTTGATTTGCATGTGAAATCTAGAATTATCTGGTGAGATCTCAAGGTGCAGACATGGTACGTGACAAAGTGAAACCAGGGATGGACTCAACGTGTTCGTCTTCGCCTTACTCTTCAGCGAGCTGAGCTTGGGCTTCGCCTGCCCTGATCTTACAATGGGCTGAGGTGGTGTGTTCTCTGTCCCAACGGATCAAATTCTTTAATGCTTGTGAGATGGGGTTGAAGGTAGATAAAGGGAGAGCTGGTGCATCAAAGAATGTTTCTTCCTTGTTTCATTTGTTGTCTCATTACGCCATTGTCTGCTGTATAATACGACTATTTATCGTTACCACTAATGTAAGTGTCTTTGGGCACCTTCACTCGGTCCTGTGCTCTCTTTTCGCTGCTTCATCGTCAGCATACATAGGGCATGCCTTTGACTGAATGTAAGTCGACAGAACTATCACTAATTAACTGATTGACTCACTTACAGATATCCACATATTCATCCGTCTCTCAACAACACCTTCGTGCAACTCGGCAACGAAAACATCAAAGGTATGAATGATTACTATCTACGTCAACATGACTATCAACTGCAGCTAGGTATTAGGACTGAATGACCTGGCTTGGCTGCTTTTGGTTGTCTATTGATTCTTCCCCGCAATCACATTCACAGTCCCACGTTGATCTTCCCCTGGCAAAGACCCATTTCCCTGTCGCTAGCCCCTCTCAACAACAAAGAAAAGGAAAGCAAAGCTGCGTTCCCGTCTCAGAGCTCCCGTCCCATCCATTCTGCATTAGCTTGTGACAAGAACCCCTAAAAAGAGGCATGGCCGTGTCAGTTAGTACTTGACATGCTGTGAAGGGTGCCTGTAGTTCGTGCTGCGCCAAGGTGCAAAGATGGTGTCCTGCGTAGGACGAACAGGTATCTAGCCCACATGCTCTCACCCTCACCATCACCCCTCACTCTATCACAAGACAGAGAGAGCTCTGGGCAGCTTCGTCCTCCTTGACGTCCTATCTCAAACTGGATGGCTGCAGCCTGCAGGATTCGCTTTTAGGCTCCTGCTATTCAGCGCATGAGCAATTGGGTTGAGTAGATTATCCACATTGCAAGCTTGCGCACAGGCTCAGTGTCAACTCTATGACCCTTCTATCGTCGCATCAGGCAGGCTTAGACATGTATCGTCTGGATATTCAATGACGTCGACCACTTACAGATTCACCCGAGCATCCCGACAATACCATTCGCTATCAGTACGCCACGAGACAAGACAGGGCCAAACACCACGTATACGGCATTTGTTTATTATTTCGCTTCCGTCCCATATTGATTTTTGCCTCTCTTTCTACAGTTAGCATCTCCAAATATCTTCAGCAGCGTCATCGATTATCCGTCAAAAAAAGGACCCCTCCCCCTCCTCCTCTTCTCTTTTTCCCTTAGACGAATCGCATTCTATACCCCCAAAAACTTAACACGCATGATCCCCACGGCCGACCCCATCCTCTCTCTCAACCCTGAGGCATTGCCCCCGTCGGCCTTACACATGCTGTCGCTCTCGCCAAAGGCAATGGAGAAGATGTCTGGCATCTCCAACCCACTTATGTCTCCCAACGCAATTCCACCTCGCACTTCAAGCACCGGCATCCCGACCTCTCTCAACGCTACACCCACAAAACCCGTTCTGCGCCCTGTTCCAGAAGGCGACTGGCTGAGCCAGAAGCAGCTCTCCCCAAAGGCACAGATGTCAAACGCTGGTTACGGCGTTATGCAAGCTCCCAATCCGCCTCCCGATCCCGAGCGCTACGCCCACGAGGATCTAGAGTTCACGGCTAAGCGCTCTTGGACTGACGAGAAGGAAAATGTCGTCCGCGGACCTTACGACTATGTCATTAGCCATCCTGGCAAGGACTTCCGCGCCCAGCTAATCGGCGCCTTCAACGCCTGGCTCGATGTGCCCACGCCGAGCCTCGAAGTCATCACCCGAGTCGTTGGCATGCTTCACGAGTCTTCGCTCCTCATCGACGATGTACAAGACTCGTCCGAGCTGCGCCGTGGCTTCCCTGTCGCACACAACATCTTTGGTGTCGCTCAGACCATCAACTCGGCAAACTACATATACTTTGTCGCCCTACAAGAGCTGCACAAGCTCAACAATCCAGAGCTAATCACCATCTTTTCCGATGAGCTTGTGAACCTCCACCGAGGCCAGGGCATGGATCTTTTTTGGCGTGACACTCTTACTTGTCCTACGGAAGAGGACTACCTCGAAATGGTTGGTAACAAGACAGGCGGCCTGTTCCGTCTCGGTATCAAGCTTATGGCGGCGGAAGCCAACGGCCCTAGTCCTACGGACTGTGTTCCCCTCGTCAACCTAATTGGTCTCATCTTTCAGATTCGAGACGACTACATGAACTTGTCCTCGAAGGAGTACAGCCATAACAAGGGAATGTGCGAGGATTTGACGGAGGGCAAGTTCTCGTTCCCTGTCATCCACAGCATTCGCTCCAACCCTACAAATCTCCAGCTCATCAACATCCTCAAGCAGAAGACCTCGGACACCCAGGTCAAGCGGTACGCTGTTGCCTACATGGAGTCCACAGGCAGCTTCGAGTATACCCGTAAAGTTCTCAACGTCCTCATCGAGCGGGCTCGCAAGATGGCTGAGGAGCTCGATCAGGGCCGTGGCAGCACGAAGGGCATTCAGAAGATTCTCGACAAGATGGCCATTCAATGATATCCATTCAACGTTTCGGTTTATTTCTTTTTTCTCGTTACGATTCACGGATTTGACGTGTTATGAGCGAAGCGCATATAGAATGTTGTGACAGAAATCAGAGACGCCTGACGACCTCCGATTTTGTGGCCACAGGAGAGGCCTGTTCAGCGTGATACCACTTGGACTCTGAAAGCGTGACTTCAGCATGAGGATTGGATTTTTGGTATTTACTTTTTGGTAGCCCATACTGTCCAATTGAATGAGCATAACTCAGTAATGGAATTTCTTAATGTCATGTTAATTCTAACATAACAATGCCCATATTTGGCCACAATTGTGTAGGCCATCTCATGCCCCCGACCAACACCTTGCATAATATGAAGAACCAAAGTAAGACCGTGGTATTACAGAGATTTATTAGATCAACTTGGCTGTACTGGAGCCGCCTTACGCTTCACCAATCTGACCCATCGTCGTCGCCTCCAGTCACCTCTCCGACCACTGCCGTCTTCATTCTCCTCCCAGCTTGGTTTCGGTGTTGCCTTTTGCTTCCCTTTGTCGTTGATAGGAACGTCCACAACACCAGTACGCTCGTCTCGCTCGTCCCATATGTCATAAACCCAACGCTCGCCTTCTGTCTCAACTTCAACGCCTGTAATAATACGTTCCTCTACCCATTCACGACTCCAAAGGTCTAGAGCCCATTTCTTCTCGCTCCATTCCCACGCTTCGGGTGGCATGACATCTTCAAAGAAGCGTGTTCCGCGTGGTCGTTCACCTGCAATTCGAGGTTGTGACAAAGGATCGTAGGGTGAAGGACTGAAAAGCCAAGGCTCCCACTCGCCACCACCAGAGGTTTTGCGCTGTAGCTCAAAGATTTCCACTTCACGCGTTTCAGGACTGGAGTCGAGGATAACGTCTGAGCTGATCCAGTTATCTAACCACGACCGAGCCTTGGCCTCTTGTGGCTGGAGACGGTCTCGATGAGCGGCAGCAATGAGGCGGGCGACGTGAGGATGACCCATACCCACGATAACCCAACCTCCGAGAAGGAATATGAAGCGCCAGGGTAGAATTTGGGCCGCAATGGTCATAAAAATGCCCCCGGCTGTAAGAAATAAAAATAGAGCAGAACTGAGAGCCTCATCACTAAAATTCGTCACTGGTACAAGTAAGGCGACGACCTGGTCATGTCCCCGACTAAAGTCATCCATGCAGTTCTGTAGGTCGCGCATGTTCCGAAAGAAGTCCTTGCTGAGTTCCTTGACTGGTTTCACCGTCGCCGCAGGTGCCAAAGGTGGTCCCTGGGGAGAATATCCAACATTCTGCTCACTCGACAAGGTTCCCTTGGGTGGTGCTGGATGCCGTGCCAGGAACGCGGGGATGAAGACACCGAACAGAAGGATGGCAACAGGCAGCACAAACAGGAGATAAGGATCCAGGCAGACAAAACTATAGACGGCGAGGAGTGATAGAGTATGCGACGCGCGCTTCCAGGATAAAATACGTTCCACACGGGCCTGGAATTTAAAGACGACGCCTATTCGAGCGTTGAATCGCCGAAAATTGTAAGACATGGTAGTGATATTGAAGTTCGGCCTCTCTGTATGGGTAGCTGATTGTTCGTCACCGGCGAAGTGAACCTCGGTTTGGTCATCGCTATCCGTGGGTATAACTTGCTGAAGAAGTCTACCGTGGCACCAGTCAGTAAAGCAGGGCATTACAGCGGCTCGGGAAGCTCAATATACTTTTCTACCAACCGGTCCTGCAAGCTAGCTTTCTGGCGAATAGCAGCAAATCCTCCGCGTAGGCCCGTTTTCTGAGAGCTTAATTCGGCCTTGGGTTCGGGCTGCTTGTCATTGTCATCGTTATGGTCATTGTTGGGGCGCTGGCTTGAGCTCTCGGGGGAGTCAAAGTTGCGCCCAGAAGCGAACATCTCTGCAGTGAAGTCGTCCATGAGGAGGGATGTTTTAAGACATGGTGCGACATTGGATGGTGGAGAATTCAAAAGGAACTGGGGATTCAAGATACCCGCGTGGAGGTGTCACGGCACGATCACGGGTGAGCATGTGACACTGGTGACATCACTTACACCTAGATCCGAAGGTTGGTGAGCATCTTGTGGCTACCGAGTTACTAACTTACCTAACCTAGACTGACCTCGTGACAACGGCTTCTAATAATACCTACCGGAGAGAAGCTAGCCTCGATTCAGCAGTAAATGATGTTCGTAGTGAGTGAGAAATCATTTGCTGGATACCCTCCATAATTCTGCCGTCAACTAGAGTTTACAGTAGTGCCAAGCGGGCCGTAGCGCCTTCTGACTGGGTTATGATCTTTGAAGTACAGTAAATTAGACGCAGATGGGTTGCCTCATTTGGTGAAGTTTAGAAGACTTGGCATCGATCCGAATAAAGGATGAAACTACGGACATCATGAGAGAGTAAATAAGTCCTGAGACATGGTTCATATCATATATATCCCATCCTAATTTATATGCCCACAGCGACATCCATGTCGTCCCTTAAATCTGACTTACCCCACACAACTGAATATCGAGTAAAGAAAGCATAACCTTCGTCATTTCGGCACTATTGCTAAAGCTGTGGAGGCATTCAGCAATCCATTCCAGCGACGGCCTTGAGAACGCGAATTCCTGCCTGACAGTTTGATTGTGTCATCCACACTGATGAGTGTTCCGGCTCGTCGGTGTCAAATATGTGGTTGATGAGATCAAGTGGCATATCATAGCCATGGGCTTAATTCACTTCAAACAGAAGACATTGCCCATGACAACGACAGCTCACATATGCCAGATGCCAGATTGGCTATCAGATGCTGGGAGCAGCTGTGAGCTGCCAACTATCATCCACCACCGTATATAGACGGCGAAAAACAATAAACACGACTCAAGATGCAGGACCATCAGATCCTTGATGCTTGGCAGGACAACAATGCATAAGGTACCAACCGACAACAGCCTTGACAGGTTAGGTTTATTGGTCCGGCAAAATGCTTGGTAAATAATAGAGATGCATCCGTATGGCCCTACCGGTTGAAGATGCCCGAGAAAGCTCCTGCCGGGGCAAATTGATGGGTCCTTGAAAATCTGAGACACGACTCAATCCTTGTATTCACTGGGTGTTCATGGTCTGAGCGGGAGGCTCGAATAAGACATCTATCTATCCATTAGCCACACCGTCCAGCCCGTCTCCCGTCACGAGTACAGCCCAGCACTCTTGAATCTAGAGACCTGAGCCTGGTTGCGAACAGCCTGGTTGCGAAACAACGAAGCACTTGCCAATGTCGTAGTATCGAATCGGGTCACTTGTCGTTTCGTGAACCCCAGCTATCTTTACCTCAGCTCCAACGTCAACATCCGATTACGGCCCAATACAAACACTGGTTGTTGACCTGGGTAGCGCATCGCGCCAGTGCCCGTTGATGCGTCAACCGGTTCACGCGACTCGGCACTATGCGTGGATGGTATGGCTGGTAGCATTCATTCGCGATACCACTGTCTTCTCCACTGACCATGCAAATCTTCTACCTAAAACCACCGCCATCGCCGCTCATTATCGGGTGGTGGATGTGTTATAGAGACCAGCTGGCAGAGCAGGGTAGCAGTATAGTAGGTAAGGTACCTTAGCTTGGAATGAGATGACGATAAAACGCGACAAATGCATCCAGGGCGTGAGGTCCTTGACCCGGATTTGGATTGGCATTTAATTGTTATTCAGAGAATGTCCCATATTCTATCACGAATGGTTGACGTTCCTCAATATGCATCGTTGAGTTCGGGAGAGGCTAATAAAGTAAGGGGACATTATTGAGGTACCGCATTATGAGGTTACATGCTGGGGAAGATACATCTGATACGGGTAGAATGAGCCCAAGATACAGGTACCTTCCATCCACTTAAATGGCGGTAAAAGGCATCTCGACAACCGGTATGGGACCTCCACCTCTGCCCGCACCTAATCCAGGGACCAATTTCAAAGCTCTAGTAGCCAATCAAATTGCCCGTCTACCGTGTCGAGATCCGCTGTCCACTGTTCATTATCAACCGTGATGTTCTTTCACGAGGCCCCTTCCACCATATCAGCCTCTCATGTGCCTTTCTTCACACGCTAGAGAGTATGATGCCCGCTACCTAAAGAGGCACCGGCACCCTAGCACGCAGGTATTCCCCATGCCTCCTTCCGGAACTCCCTGTGGCCGCCTATAGCAGTGTTCCATGAACCTAAGGGAAGGCCATCCCATCCAGAGAAAAAAACACAACCTTACCTAACCAACTTAACGACTCCATCTTTTTATTCTACTCCATCTCGCATCTTACTGTACCATCCCTTTCTCGGGGTGCCCACCGCAATCAATCGCTCCGGGCTCCTTTTCGCCTGCCGCCAACCGCTCACTGACTCTGACTTTGATTCTGTCTGCTCTCTTGCACTTCAATACTCTTATCGGTTCCGGAATGAGGTAGCCGTTCGAATGCGCTCAGCTCCCTGACCGGACTGAGTCTGTGCCAGCGACCCGACCCCGTGAAATCCACCTTCGTCGCATTGCCAGCCACGCCCCTCGACCTTGGACCCCATGAGCCGCGACCACAAGGCACCTGCTGGGCCTCGACCAGCCAACTTTTCTCCAACGCGATTGTGAGCCTTTTCCATCTGACATTTTTCTGTTTGTTTCGTTCGTTTGACATATTGGTCAATGCGTGTTCTGGCGTACCGCTGTCATCGTCACATCCAAGTCTTTTATCGCCCTGCATTTCTGCACATGGCCAAGCTGACCTTGATCTCTTTGTGACAGGGGCAAAACCGCCAACGCTCAGCCTCGACCACATATCCCCTCGACGAACCCTGGCTTTGCCTCCGACGATCCAATGCTCAGCGCAACTCCTTCCAATAATCATTCCATTTTTTCTTTTAGTCGTGATGGAGATTCAGGTCAATTAAACGACTCGACTGCCTCTTTCGATTTCTTGCCCTCTGTTAGCTTCGACGATTTACAGAGTAGCATCGAATCCGCTTCAACAGACTTCAAACTGACCCAATTCCCGTCTCCCAACGGCGAAGGGGGCATCCTCGACACACACGGGGTAGATAACGCCAGTATGTCTTCTAGATCTCAAGTAGCTCCGTCATCGAATGGTGCTGCCACTCGAACTGCTGTCCAAACCAGCACTCGACCCGCTCGATCAGGCTCGCTACTGCGTCGACCTAGTAATTCTAACAGACCGCCTGCCAATGCCTCCGGTGCTTCTGGTCCGACTGATCACATCCACGGGCCGGGCGCTGCACGCTCTCGTCGACAAAGCCAATACCCGCCTGTCTCCAATACCGTCGTTCCAAAACCTCCTCGAAAGTCGATCGGCCCAGGAATTGTTGGCGATGGGGACTATGGAGCTCGACCTCCCCAGAAGCGGCGCCCCAGTCTCTTCTCTGAAGGGACGCCTGCCGGCTCGACGAGAGCTTCTATGGACGGCAATCCATCGTGGCTCGATAATACAAGAAATTTTCCCAGCTCAAGGGCTGCGAAATCCAAATCAGTACAACCGCCACCACGACCAAATCAAACCAACCTTGGTCTTGGTAACACGCTCACCCCAGAGCAGAACCGACACTCGACCCTGGCCCCGCGATCACCTCGGGTCGGAGGCCGATTGAGCACGCCGTCCTCCGCCAACAAGAGAGTTTCGATGATGCCCGGCGCCCACCATTCATCACATGCGACTGGCCTCGGCGCGAGGACAATTAGTCCCACTGATACAAGGAGGATGAAGCGACTCTCAACAATGCCACAGTCATTGAGTCTTGGTCAGATTTCCACCCCTCCGCCTCCACCACCAGTGTCGATGAACAATCAACCTGAGAGAGCTGAATCGAAATCGCCTTCCATGATTCCAAGGCGAACTTCTGGTACCCCATCATCCTCGAGAACTACGCCAGACCTCCACCGTAAATCCTTCAACTCAAATCTATCAGTTAACTCGGGCTTCAGCCTGAACTCGGCCAGAACATCAACTGGATCGTTACACCGTATATCTGGGTCTTCATCTACGTCACGCTTGCCTGCACCAAAACGTACGACAGTCCACAATCCTATTCCAACTGATGATGACGAATATGTTCCGCCTGTCCCTGCTATACCGAAAGCCTACGAGTCGCCGAAAGACTCGCCCGCAGACACTTATTTCATGGAGAAGAAAAAGACTGCGCTTAGCAACATGGATGTCATGGGCATGAACTCAAACTCTACTGGAGTCATTTCTATGCCTGTCTTTCCTGAGCCCACGAAGCTTCAGAGAAAGCCCAGCGCGCGAAAGAGCTATGTGCCGAGTGTGGCCGCTGAGCCTGATAGCAAGGCCACTCCTCCAAATAAGCGACATCTGCAACCTCTAAGACTGCCACCAATCAACCTGGGACCTTTGAGCACCCCAACTGCTAACAAGATTGCAGCGTTGCAAGACCACAGCAGTGTAGATAGGCACGAAACTCCACCACCAGCCCGGCAATTGCCAAAGACTCCCACAACCCCTATGACAGCTTCCAAAAGCTCCTTCTTTGCCAAAAGTCGCCATGGCGATACTCCTGAGCTTCCATCTCTTAGGAGCAGCAGTTCAATTCATCACACCCATCTCACGCCTACACCTCCTGACGCTAGTTCGACTGAATCGTCGTTAGCTTTCAAGGAACTTGATCACAAGCAAAGCATGTCACCTTTCTTGTCATCCTCTTTACCCAAAGGCGGCGCAGACCATGGTTTCTTGAAGAGGTCGAAGACGGGAGCCGACTTCATGACTTTGGATGAAAACATGTTCCAAGATCAAATCCACCAGAAGCCTACGGGTCCTCGCGCGCCTAAAGAGGCAGAACCAACCCCCAAATCTCCTCAACCGGAACATTCGCTGGATGAGCCACAAACACCCTCCTCCATGAGCTCTATTCGACGAAAACTCAGTCTTTCTTGGAAGCGTGGGAACTCCAAGAGCAATATTACTGCCCCTACAGATGTGGTTGAGAAAGCCAGCGCGAAGCAGCCAGAGGAACCTATGCCTCCTCCCAGGATCCCCATCTCCTCCACTGTAAACAACCTGTCAACTCTCAAGCAAGCCAGTCCTTCCCCAACCGTGAAGCAACCTCCTGGAGGGTATCTTGAGTCGCGGAGGCGAAAGAGCTCTGGTGGAAGCCTCAATGGGTTCATCTCCCACGACAAGACAAAAAGCGAATCTTGGACTGCGAAAAAAACAGTGCCAGACCCTTCAACAATGCCCGTTGGTCGAAATACTTCAGTCATGCAGAAAATCCTTCGCCCCAGGAATTCTTCTGGCATGTCGAAGGGCCCCGACTCATACTCTGCAGACCTCGACAAGGATGATATGGCAGCAGAAGAAGAGATGGCTAAGTTGGGTTCCAGGCGCAAAGAGACGGATGTTGCTGCTAGAACCCTGGACGCGCTCAGAAAGCGAGCCACCCCCAAAGAGCGAGTTGGCGCTCACGAAGCAATTCGTATTGCCATGCTCAATATTTATGAGAGGGGCGAAATTGTGGACTATACCGATGTGTACTTTTGTGGGACACAGAACGCCCATAAGGTTGTAGGCGATCTCCAGTCTGATGCACCCAACTTTGGATACGACGACGAGCGTGGCGATTATACCATTGTGCCTGGAGACCACCTTGCATATCGATATGAGATCATTGATGTTCTCGGAAAGGGAAGCTTTGGACAAGTCGTTCGATGCATTGATCACAAGACTGGCGGTCTGGTAGCTATCAAGATCATAAGGAACAAGAAAAGATTCCATCAACAAGCCCTTGTGGAGGTCAACATTCTGCAAAAGCTTCGTGAATGGGTAAGCTGAAGTCACTACTCACCCTTCAATATCTATGCTAACTTGGCACAGGATCCAAAGAATAGGCACAGCATGGTCAACTTTACACAAAGTTTCTATTTCCGTGGTCATCTCTGCATCTCTACAGAATTACTTGACATGAATCTCTACGAGCTCATCAAAGCCCATGCTTTCAGAGGATTCTCTATCAAGATCATTCGGCGCTTCACCAAGCAGATTCTCAGCTCACTCAATCTGCTCAAGCAGCACAAAGTCATTCATTGTGATCTCAAACCCGAAAACATTCTCTTGCGACATCCCCTTCATGCGGAAATCAAGGTCATTGACTTTGGCTCCAGCTGTTTTGAAAATGAGAAGGTGTATACTTATATTCAGTCTCGTTTCTACCGATCACCAGAGGTCATCCTTGGCATGACCTATGGTATGCCGATTGACATGTGGAGCGTTGGCTGTATCCTGGCAGAACTATATACTGGGGTCCCTATTTTCCCTGGAGAAAACGAACAAGAGCAACTTGCCTGTATCATGGAGGTCTTTGGGCCTCCTGAAAAGCACTTGATTGAAAAGAGCACTCGAAAGAAACTTTTCTTCGATTCAATGGGCAAACCCCGTCTTACAGTATCGTCTAAAGGCCGCAGACGTCGCCCTTCTTCCAAAACTCTAGGCCAGGTACTCAAATGCGACGACGAGGTCTTCATAGACTTTCTGCATAGGTGCTTACGTTGGGACCCCGAACGACGCATGAAACCTGAGGACGCGATTCGGCACGAGTTCATTACTGGGCGTAAGATGCCCGTCCCTCGTATGCCGCCAACTCGCGAATCATCACCCATGAAGCGGCATAACACAATTTCGACGCCACGGCCTCTCCCAGAACCTCCAGGTGCTAGTACCAAACCCCCAATGTCTCTGCGAACCGGAGCCAGCCCTCACAAACTAGTCTCTGGTGGTGTGCGAAAGACTTCCGGGACCACGGGATCTATTGGCTCCATGCCAACCAAACGAACGAGCGCTGGCACGACTGGACTTGCACAAGGAGCAAGTGGCTTGCCTCGAGCTGCTGGTAGGAGTGTGAGCGCGAAGCAGGACCTGGCCGCTGCGGGTGCAACAGCCGCAATGAGTCGACGAACATAGTTTTTATTTGGAGGATACCTTTTTATCATGATTGGAGTTCAGGTTGCGTTAAACATTTTGTTTTGACCATTGTGCATCTTTGGGTAACCGATACACTATGCAACGGCGTTGCCAGGGACAGTTTGACTTTGGTCTTCGCCTTACAGACAAAAACTGCATGGATTTTACGAGGGTGGGCGAAGGCATGGAGGATGCAGAAGAGGGAAGATGGGATTGGGGCACATGATACATCTCGATCATTCATTTCAATCCTTGTTACCACGCCTACACGATGATCAAAGACGTCTGCTTTCCGGCCCCTTTGCGATGGATCTGCGGGAGGCAAATTCGTGATACAACGAGACGGTGATTAGTGAGTCAACTTAGCTTGAGATTGGGCGGCAACTGTTTTGGGAAGGGGGTATATCACGAGATTTGACGACTGTTTCAACTCAACTCAATAGATGTCGTTGTCCGCATCGAATCGGAGAGTATAGAAGTTAAGGGGGCTCGCAAGAAGGGTTCGGACACCCAGACAGAGTATGGCTAACACCAATGAGCCTTCCAGGCATTCAGATAACTTTACACATAATGGAACATTCGAGGCTAGACTCATTGTTGACTCTTGATTATTGACTGAGGCCTCCCTTCCATGAGTACAATTATTGGTGCTTGTGCAAGAGCCGCTAACATGTACGACGTCAGATGCTTATTTGATCGTCAAACAGCTGAGGTTCCGAAGCTCGAAGGATGGGACAATTTCGAGAAACGTCGCCGCGGTTGCAGATCAGCCTTACGCCTTATGATGTCGGACAGATGACGGGCCACGCCTGGGATCACGAATAGGATCGCGGCTGCGTCAAGATCAAAAGAAGAGGCGCGAGGCATGGCGGCAAATGTTGTGCCGGGGGGTTCATGTAACGGTCTTGTGCTAACTGTAAGCGGCGACATCTTTCGCTGGAAGGGAAAGATGGGTAGGGTTGAGGATGTAAACGCATCGGCAAACAGCCGCGCCGCCAAATGAAAAGGCTAGGCGATGGTGCAGGGAGCCATGCCCCTTGATCAATAACGTCGGTCCCGGCGAGTGGGAAACAGATGGTCAGAAAAGGGGTGGATGTGAAGATGATTGGCAAATCAACGACGGGAGCTGGGCTCATCTTAATATTAGAAACGGGTCCGGCCGAGAGTTCAGTCTGACATCTGTCACAGTATGCTCAAACGACTGCATGTGTGCCGGTATCGTATTAGTTGGGTTCATGAGTCCAAGGCAGACTGAGCTCAATATGAGTGTCCCTAGAAAGAATCAAGATGCACAAAGGTGGGTCATCAGAATGCCTTGCGTCTTATTGTAACCGGTATGACTTTCTTGGGCGTTAAGTAGTCGCTGCAAGAGAACAGATGAGGATTAGAAGTTGTCATGATATGGCCGAACAATATGTTGTAGGTCAAGCTTTCTCCGCCGGCGACTCCGGGACGAACAACGGGGGGGCAAGCCACGGCGGGAGGCGCAGCCCGTGGGGCATGCAGTGGCGCCCCTCTCCGGGCTCCGATTATTGGGTGCGGTCGCCGGATGAACATGGGACTGACCCATTCCCCGCAGACGACAGGGTTGTTCTATAGGTTCTCGGACGAGGCTGAAGGTCTTGAATCGCTGTGCGACATGACTGTGAGGTCATCAAACCCTCCATGACGATGATAGTAAGCCGTCAGGGCCGTATTGGACATGCGTGATCTGTGTGGTAATTGTGTGTTGAGTAGAGAATGATTTCCACGATATGATCATAGCACTCTAAACCCCCAGACTATGCGCAAAGGCGCAATCTTTTCGTATCGTATAGCAGCAAAGCAGTTTAGGCAGACGAGGAGTGAACATCTTGGGCAACCATGACAATGATGGAGGGTTCTGGCTTTCGTCCGTGCTCGCTCGTCATCTGCCTTCTCCCCCAGACTGTTTGGATTGTTTCGGCGTCTAACTGGACCTTACTTGGCCAGTCACTGATGCCCTTTTTCTTATCCTGCATGCGATGATGCTCTAGTCTGGGTGGTTTCTGATGCCTGTTTACCTATGACTCCTTTTTTGGTTCTGCATAGGGGACGTCTGACTCTGGCACTCCTCAGTTTCAACCGTAAACCAGGGTGTTTGCCAAGAATAAACTTACAGCATTCACTATCCCGAGAGAATGGGCACACAATACCATGCCAATAACAGTCTCATCGCGAAGTTTGGCAAACTTTAGAGGAAACATGTGCCTGAGACTTGATTCCTAATCAGGACGAGTTGATTACTCCTGAGCCAATTGAGCATTTTCTTCAAATGGTGGTGTCTCTGGCAAGACATGTAACGGCAACGGACCGTCGATGGTGGTGGCCAAGTGAGACATTGTGTAGTGATCGATCAATTCTTGAGTTCAGCAAAACATTTTGTGTTGGCCCTATGTACGACTCCATGTACGTTCTAACAGATTTAACTATCGTTCATGGAATTGTGATGTAACAGTAAACGTTAGCCTATAGTTGGAGTCAACTTGAGCCTCCTGCATAGAGATCCATTACACTATTAGGTCTTTTTCGAACTCCTTCGAGCCAGGAATGCGTTAACCAGATCGTAGATGTGGCCTATGCTGTGCATTCAAAGCAATATAAATGCCCAACGTGGATGGCGTGAACATAAGTTCTTTCTCACTCAACCGACAGGCATGCGGGATTCAAAACACCGAATTCTCGTTATCTTCACAATCCATACGGCACGTCTTCTCAAGGCCCCGATGTCAGCGAACTCGCTGCCCGGAGCCCACGTGAGGTAGGCCAGAATGCTGACCTAAGAAAGTCAGATGCCTGGTATCCTATTGCCGCGGCAGGTAACACTGTTTCCCGTTCCAATAGGAATTCAGGTTTCACCTTTGGGTAAGACATGAGGTAGGGAGCGGTGAAAATTTCGGGAACTTGTCAGCGTTATGAGGCATCTGTCCAGATCAATCGAGGGTGAGAAAACGTACCTGAGCATCCAGAAAGCCACCAATGCAAGGCTGGGCCGGGCTGCCTCCACGTTTGGATTCATGAGTAAAGAGTGAATGTCGAACTGTGTAGTAGTGCTGACTGGGCCAATCCTGCACAGTACTCGGAAGACTTTCAGGGGATAATGGTGGTAGTGTGGATGCATGTCAGTTGCGCGGAAATGTTGTATGACAGACTTAGTTGAGGTGGGCTAAGTTCCCAACTCTATGTTCTTTCAGAGGGCGGGGGGGGGGGGGGTTCTTGGACGATCTGGGATCATCAGACGTACACTCGATGAGTTCCCCAACAATTACACTGCTCCCTATGTTTCTTTACAAGCTGCAACAATGAGGAACCCACATACGATCTCACGCCACTTGAAGACTCGCGAGGACCACTATCCATCATCTATACGGTATGAAAGTGTATCAGATATCGCGA
>NC_030992.1:1850846-1855572 GCF_000149955.1 Fusarium oxysporum f. sp. lycopersici 4287
ACAGCCTTATGATGGACAGGGGACCCTGTCGCTATGACTGTCAGCAGGTGATAGGGCGGGTAGTATTCTTAAAATTGTGGTTCCGAGTCTGATCCGTTTCTACCATTTTCCCATCGATATCGGTTCATAAGGTAGGCAATATTGAAAAAGTCATAGTCCCAAGATGACAAGTATATCTCGTCCTGGGGGCATATAGACTAGAAACCCAGCAACATGGCCATCTAGGGAACAGGCGAATGTTTGATTTTGCATATGAGCTATGTTGTAATGGAACAGAGTTGTCATGGTGTCGAAAATGTTATCTGTGGAATCGTGAAAGAATGAGCCCCTGGGTGATGATCGAGACCCATACGATTCTAGGCCCGCTAGTCGGTAGCTCCCTGACTCTAATTTGAGATGGTGGCTTTTTCCTATTGCACAGTTGGAATTAGCTAATGCTTGTTGGTATGAAACGGGAAACAAGAAATAGAGAAACCACATCAGATTCCAGGAACTCCAGTGCCCTAGCACCGGGACGTTGGGCGCAGCAAGGCCTGCCCACCATCACCATAAGTGCCGAGCAGCAAGGGTTAGCGCTGAGCAGTGGTACTGCGTGTGACGCTGTCTTAGACGCATCTTGGTATTGATATTGTAGCACTTATTAGGTATCTGGAAACTTGATCTTGGTGATTTATTTGGTTAGAAATCTTTCAAGATTGGGTGGCAGACAGACGGTCTGCATTCCTGATACGGTATTTCAGGCATCATTTAGTGATATTGTGGCTGGGGTTTTGCTGTCGTGTTGCTGCGTGTTTCAAAGTCCCATCGTGCTGCGTTTGGGAGGATGATGGCATAGAGAGGAGCAAACATTGTTACTCATTGAGGACGAGAATAGAGTCTCTGCCTGATCTGCCTGTTGGTATTCGAGGGCACGTGTAATGGCCTATGTACCTAGAGGTAGTAGTATAATTTGGGTATGTGTAACTATAAGTCGACTTTTCAATGGGGAAGAGGAGCCAGGCGAACCATTGCCTTGAATGACTAACTCTCCAAAGTCCCCTAAATTTTGATGCCATTCCGTAATTTCTTTCTCCACGTCCTAATCCTCCCACAAACGAAAAGACCCTGATTGATACATCCTCGTCATATCTATCATGAGCGCATCTCATCCTTTGTCATCAATGCCGTGCGCTTCTGTTCTTGCATGGGTCTAGACCTCTTGATTACATGTCTTATCATTTCGCATACGTCATAAGCCTGCATCTCTCGCCAATATTCATTGATGGTGTTTCTCTAACGGTAACAGGATGGTCGCCGTCACAAGCTTTTGAAGTCACCCTCGGCCGATCAAGACAAAGTCGTTCAATCCGCTCATACATGCAGCTACGATACGTACAGGAGGTACCATGCTGGTACCATGCAGTATGATAGTGGAAGAGGGTGCAATTTCAACTATCGCCATTGCATTGCATCACATTGTTTCCAGGTCTGTAACCCTCCCCTTCAGCCCTGCTGCAGGTCAATTCAACCTCCCTGTCTCAGGCCAATTGATGACTCCTCACACCGAACCCAGGAACCACCTCCAACCTATGGATGGAGTTAATTATGGCCTGTCGCCGCCTATTCCCTGCACTTGCTATGCTGTATGTACCTACAGGACTATAGGCTTTGCACTACGGACTACCCCTGCGCTCGCTGTTGGATCCCTGTCTGGTTGATGCGGTACGGGTACCCAGTAGCCAGGCTCATTCATCCACACCCACTGCGCTGCGCCTTGAGAGCAAGCCCGTGCTTTCTCAGTCTCACTCAATGGATAAGTTGAGTTAAGGCATGTTTCTGGCTTCCTTCGGAACAAGAACCACCCGATGAAACAGACGAAATCGGAGCACAGGGCACTTGACGCACAAGGTCCTAGGAGCCATAGCCTCCGAAAAAAGTAAAGCCCCCAAATTCAAAGGTCCTTTAGACCCCCTCCCCCTCCAGGCTCAAGGCATCTTTGGTCCTTCAGCGGTGGGTCTGCACTATCCCAAGCCTGCAATAGACGCGCCCCAGCCTTTGTCACCTGTCAAGACAGTCAGACTCAACTTGCGGCTATTGCTCTCACGCACTCTTACTGGCGTCTCTGGCGTCACTGGTGCCTTGACACACATCCTGGTGATGTTCTTGGGGAGTGTTGTTTGTCAAGAAAAGCCCCGAACCGGGGCGTGTCTTTATGACCTTCGATGCTCTCATCCAGGCTACAAGCAGGCCTATAAGGCTGCGATGCCTCTTTGGAAGTTAATTGTCTTATCCTCACTTCCTATCTCTCTATTCACAAGATTCATAAAGCAAGCGTCTCTCCATTGATTCTCACTGTCTTGCCTTTAAGCTTCATCCTCCTTGTTCAGTGCCCCTTGTCTTCATTACGAGTCCGACCACGTTCGATTTCATCCTCTGTTGGTTCACATATTAGACATCTTACTGGGTTGTACAATTTCCTGTATCCTAAACCAACGACACCAGGCCAACAACTTCACGGCCCACCACCACAACCATGTGCTATCAACTTGTCGAGCTCTATTCGGCTTGCCGATGCCCCTACTACACCCATGCTGTTGATCGCTGCGCAGCATACGGCCGCCCAGGCCATCCTATCCAGCAGCGAACGATCCTCGTTGGTTACCTATGCTCTGCACACTCGAGTCATGGTGCTCAGTATGCATCACCACATAGCTACTCAGACAGTGGCTACCACAGTGGCTACTCGAGCTCAAAGAGCTATCAATGAACGATTCTGTCTTCGGCAGTGGGATCTTGCTCTCCAAGACTGATAATATTCAAGTTCGACGACTGGGTTTTTTACCTTCTCTCCTGCAACCCATCGCAGCTCTCCTTTTTGCTAGCAGGATTTCGTTGGACTGGTGGAGTTCCGAATGAGGTTCACCGCTAGGCGTATCCTTTTCGCAGACTTCCTCGCTCTATCGTCGCCCATTGGGGCCTCCTCGTTTTGTGGATGACCACTTTTGTTATGGAGATTACAGCAACGTTGCCGAGGGCATGGGAATGAGATATGATATGGACATGAAAACGATCACGACGGAATGCCTTTTTTCGGTAGGGGAAAGTAACTCGCATTGCTGTTCTCCCTTCGCAAGCAATTCTTTTCTTTCTTTTAACTCACGGCATTGTTTTCTTGAACTTGCCGGTAGTTCTTTATTTGCTGGTCAGCTCCAGCATTCATCAACGGACGAAAAATCTCTCAACTCACATTGTCAGATGGCGTTTACTTATTTGGCCTTTTCCCCCTTTGCACAGCGATGGATTGTTTTGGTGCCACTTCATTTTCGCTTGGCTGGAAACAAGTCAGGATACAGCGACATTGGGTTATATCTTGGGACAGCAGGTGCTGAGAGCCTCACGGCGATTTTAGACGGTGGGATTTCTATTCTTGAGCATCAAGGGCTGAGACATTACTGGTAATAAGTCTCCGCCTCCGGACGACGGTACTGCTATTTGTTTTCTTTTTCTACTTTTTCTTCTTTTTCTTCTTTTTCTTCTTCTTCTTCTTCTTCTTCTTCTTCTTCTCCATGGATGTCTTTTTTGACAAAAGATGATCCACATCTTAGGGTCACTGGGACTTTTATCATGGTTTGCATTTGAACTGGCGGGGCTTACTAAAATGCTTGTAGCATTAGATGTGGACAACGGATGGCTGGCCATTATTTCATTTCTTTCGGAGAGGATCTTTCGAAATCTCCGGTGTATTCTTTTTGTTTTCATACTGCATCACCTGGGCCTATAACAAAGCATTGATTGCAACAGTCACCCTTGTCATGTGGTACATATGTTCTTGACTTAGGAGCTGGGTTCCCAATCGAACAACTAGCAACAGGAAGTGTGACGTTGAACGTTCCACGATATGGAAAAAGACAAATTTACCTCTGCTTAATACTCTCAAACTCTTCTCGTGAATCATTAAATTAGCATGAATATCCAAAAGTAGAAAGTATGATTAGTGCCTATTTTGCTGAGGCTTAGTTTCAACTCATCCTCGCGATCATCAGGCAAAGTGGGCCGTATGAAGTCAACTTCTCCACAACTTCACAACCAAGCCTTGAAAGCCTCGGCCGAAAGGGATACGTGCACATTATAATCATATCTCCAAAGTTTTTACATACTTTCTCTAACACAGGTGTAAGACTTCAAAGCGCTGGAAAAACGTTGCAACGGCAATGCTAGATGTGCCATGTGGAGGCCTCAGTTAAGCCACCAGCTCTAAATGCTGAGTTATGCGTCGTACAGACAAGGCAGAAAGGGCTAAAAGATACCTATATCAACTAGATTGAGTCACAGCCTTGCAGTAGCAGTTGCAGTTTCGATAGTTTGTCTAAGCCCATGGACACGGCAATGGTAATGACGTCCGAGGTTAGCGTGTCCTATTATTAGGCCATCCACCCCGGTAGATTGCCAGATCGAGCCACGCGGGAAGGATGGATGTGCTCGGCGAGAGTAAGGCCAATCAGCCTTGAGAAGGATTTCGGCTGTTTTACTCAGGAAACTTTTGACGCAGATTGCAAGGAGGGCTGGGGGCTTGTGTGATTTGCGGGCGGTGCGCGATTAGGCGCACTGGCGCCATGCAGGGAACTATTCCAGGGTGTGAGACGATCGGTCGGGTTGCCAAGGATATTGGGGCATGTGTTTTGGGTAGATAGACAAGGAGTTTGTGTATCAATTAAGGTGATCTTCTACGTTACTCCGAACCTGACCC
>NC_030992.1:1855803-1857098 GCF_000149955.1 Fusarium oxysporum f. sp. lycopersici 4287
GCTGAGAGCTATATTCCCAACACGAGCACAACAATCGAAGATTCTAATCCTAGGAGGATGTAACGATCCCGTGCAAAAGAAAGCATCGCAAGCTTACAACCGAGCTCAAGGTTGGATGTAATATGCAGTGTATAAGGGGAACCCGGATTCTCAGATGCAATTGGCCAGCACAAAACGATGCTGACATGATGGAGAGCTACCTGAAGCTTGCATCTTTGAACTTGACGAACATGGAAAGATGATTCGTCTATCGCTTAAAGAACTCATCAAGGGCTGAGGTGAGCCAAAGTAGTAATGCTACATCGCGATAGTTTCCAGGGATTGGTTCGAAATAGGAATGGCACGACTCAGCTGTCAGAAACGGCTGAGGTCGGGTTCCATGCTGACGGCCAGAGTCCCCAAGAATTAAACTAGACAATCCCTGGCTTGCCGAAGCCGGGCTGTTTGTATGCAGGGGCATGACGTTTGGTGGAGTGCTCAAGGCGTTTTTCCTCTGGAGGGGACAAGGGTGGGCCGTCCCAGCTAGGGGGTTGAGGCGGCTGGCGCTTGTGAGTAAGGGACATTCTGTAAGGGATGTACGTACAACCAAATGAGTCGCTGGGCCTTTGTTCCTCTCTATGCAACAGGGCTGTACCATGTAGGGTCCTTTGTTGAAACTCGGCTACGATCACATCAGACTCATTGTCATGTTCAGCCTTACACGCGAGTCAGGTTTCTTGACAGTGCAGCTCAACATGTTGTCATGATGAGCTCGGGCCCAAACTGAAATATTACTGTATTATCTGATGCCATGAAGCGAGGTATTCGCCTTGATTTCACTCGCTCCTTCCCGCATAATGACAATGATGAGAGAAAGGGAAAGTGAATGGAAGGCAGGTTGGGCGAAACTGGCAAAGGAAACTGCACTAGCACATCTGCCGCCATCAACCCTTCAGTGGCCTTACCGTGTGCACTGTGACTTGTAACTCTCCATCAACACCATCAACAACGGCCTCTCCTCTCACCCTTCTCCCTTTTCCATCTTCCGCATCCTAGCAACCGCTTCTCTACATAAATGATAGAATCATTAATCTTCATCTTTATTCTCCTCCCGTGTTCAATCTAGACTTTGTTGGGAATGCCCTCGTGTTCGATGACCGAGTCTCTTGATCCAGTATTACATCTACTCAAACAATCGTCAACAATACTTCTCAAAGTCAACCTTTCCCAACACAGCGTCTAGTAGAACATCAATTCCACGGCGTAAATCCCCTCGTCATCGCGATACACTCTCGTCACCAGCGTCCAACATGTGG
>NC_030992.1:1858294-1860576 GCF_000149955.1 Fusarium oxysporum f. sp. lycopersici 4287
TTCCGGCAATTCGAACCCTCAGCAGAAACACTAAATATTCTGGGCGCTATACCTGCACCCCTTTACCACAAAACTTCTTTATCACAGGATGGGATGGCAATACAGCACAGTCGTCTAGAATCTTCGGTGGGTGGCCAGAATGAACACGAAGTTGAAGATATTCCGGAGACTACAGGGATTCTGTGCGCCGACAATGACCTAAAGTCATCACGAGGCGAGATTGGCCAGCGGCCAACTTTGGAACAGAACTCGCCTAGATTAAGAAGTATCTTGTCGAACAAAGACTAGAAGTCCCAATCTCTTCCGGTGAAAGTGCGCCCAACCATTGACCTCCTTCTGGGCGATTTCAGAAATTGTTTGAAAATGTCAACTACTAAGAGCCGGAAAAAGACAAGCATAAACTGTCCTGGCGGAAGTGCTTCCAAGGGCAAAAGGATCGCTCCTCCAGAAAAAGATGTGGTCTTTTCGAACACTTCAAGTGTTGGTGACCAGGATGCCAGACGCTTCTCATCGCTCAACACAGGCACATGCCTACCCAATATGGCATCGTCAGACACACAGCTGCATGGCTTATACGACCAAAACAACAGCTCTCATGACGTGAATTGTCCAGAGTTATCTCGGCTGGAAGACCAGAGCTTATTAGCTACAAATATAAATAGACCAGTTCGCAGTCAGTCCTCGGGATCTATTATGAGCTATTTATGGAAAAGCCAGTGGCTCAAGCGACTATCGCACACAGCAACGTCAAACAATTCACAGCTTACAGAGCCTCCGCCTCGAATCAAACTAATCAGATCTGATGATCGACGTCCATCAGAGCCTGTGTTGCCAAGCAGCATGGCTCTCCGTAGAATGTCCGCCTGGTCGGCTTTATCTGGCAAGCCTGATCCTGGAGTTGACGGGATACTGTTCAAGCGTGTATTCAGCGATCTCGAGAGGCTCCTCGATGAAACTCTTTCCCTCGCCCTGGACGTCGCGGACCATTCGGAAACCGCAGCTCATGCTAGTCACCCTGCCGTGTCAAATGAGTATGGCACCGATCATGTGGACGTATCAAACTTGTCGATGGGCAACAGACCCCAAGAAAACGTCATAGCATTTCCTATAGATGGAGTATATACGGCCTACCTAGCGAGGCCGGGATGCAGGCGTGCTGCCACTTACACTGCCGTACCCAAACGCCCGCGGCTGGCCGATATAGTTGAGAGCTATTCCGGAACCTATCAGGAGCTTCGAGCAAAGACTCAGGCTGAACGAAGACAACAAAGTGGCCCCTCACGACGTTCTTCACTCAGCAGAAAGTCCCGGAAATCTAACCAAGGGTTAAAGGCGGATCGTAGACGTAGGCCGGTTATGTTGAAAGATCTCCGCAGCACAAGTGCCCTTCTTGATGTCGGAGGAATGGACGCCCAAGGACAAACAACAACTCATAAACGCTCGGCAGCTGTGAACGTTTCATCAGCCGTTCGAAGTGGAACCAGCCATGATGCTCTGCCAGAACATAACATTGCTGGGAGAAGACTGCATGGCGAACATGGCATCAATCTTCGAAAGCGATCGCACGTGAGTCTACGGGACATACAAGGGTTCAATCTTCCAAAGTCGCACATCAGGCAACCGATTGCGAGGGACTAGTCACCCGTTCGCAAGCGATTTGTAGCCTCTACTGCCTGCTTGAGCACAGCACTCATCGGGGTGCTACTTGGTATCTATACAGGCCTAGTCCCATCAATTCAGTATTATGTCGTGGATCAATCACACGTCACTGTTCATGGCAACACCGGTTGTTTCCTTGCCCTTGCTATTCCGTCCTTCTTTCTCTGGCCATTGCCCTTACTCCATGGTCGGAAGCCGTATATAATGTCAAGTCTTATTATTGCAATGCCTCTTCTTTTTCCACAGGCAATTGCAGTCAGCAGTCCCAGGCTTACCAACACTGCGTCTTGGAGGGCGATTCTGTTGGCCTCTCGTACCCTAATGGGTGGCTCTTTGGGTTTTGCTACAATGAACTTTCACTCAGTTCTGACGGACCTTTTTGGTGCTTCCCTAATGTGTCAGCATCCCCATGAAGAGGTTGTGGATCATTTCGACGCAAGAAGACATGGTGGTGGCATGGGTATTTGGCTTGGCATCTGGACCTGGTGTTGGATTGGATCTCTTGGACTTGGTTTTCTCATTGGCGCCGCTATCATTGATAAACACTCGCCAGCATGGGGTTTTTACACCAGCATCGTGAAGGTTGCAGTTGTCTTGATTCTCAATGTGATATGCCCCGAGGT
>NC_030992.1:1860873-1878265 GCF_000149955.1 Fusarium oxysporum f. sp. lycopersici 4287
GCTGGGTGGTCATGTAACGCGGAAGCTTGGCCAACAAGTTGCCACGAGCGTCGTAGCTGCGATACTCTTCTTGTTAACTGTCCTCTTGTTGCTTGTTCTCATTCGGTTCAAGAATGTGCTCATCATACCTCGTTCAAAATCGGAAGAGATGGAGAGAATTACCCAAGCCCGTCGACGGTCTTCGAAACGTCGGGCTTCCATGCCCAATGACTTGCGTGCATTGATGGAAGAGGATTATGCCTGGCGGCCCACAATGATAGGAAACCCGATGGGCAAAAGCCGCCGAATGAACGTATTGGAAATGGGTAACCTGACAAGGTGGCAAGACATTCGACGTAGAAATAAGCTCATAGATGCGGGTGTTCATCTCAATCGTGATACGTTGGATCAAGGCCTAGATGCTCTAGATGTTGCACTCGAGAACCATATTGATAACATGCGACAGAATGCATCTGGATTCTTCAGACGAGGGAGCTTAAGAAAGCATGGAGGCCGTCTCCGTCACAGCAACCAAAGCAGCGAACAGACATTTCATGACTTGGAACTGGACATGCTTGATCCAGTGGGTACGCCGAGCGAGTCATCCCAGCAACCTCGACATTATGTCGAGAGGGAATGTGTTATGGGTCAAACAATCAAGGAGGAGAACAAGGACGAGGCCCAAGCTGGACCTAGCACTTCACAAAAAGACCACACTTAAAGGGCACGAAGAGCATTATTGCGAGGGAGTGACCTATAGAATTAGAATGAATGTCTAGGTGGTGTAGTATAGGTGCATGCGATAATTTCCACCCTAAATTCGTGTGCGGTCCTAATGCATTTTTCTTCCATCTATGACTGTTGCTAATGCTCATTATAGCTTCCAAGTGCTTGGCTATTATACAAAATTGATATGTGATCTAATCCACGAAACAAAAGAACGATGGTGCATGTGTCGCCGAAATCTCTATATCTCCATTTTATTGTACGTTCAAGACCAGGTCATCTCCTCGCCGTGTAGGGGTTAATGTCGGCTGCCAATGCGGCGACAAAGGAAGGTTTGGTGGTGTCTTGTTTTGAATATCACGATTCCACTTTGAAGCGCCAGTTTTGTCTGTACCGATAGTCATACCAGCGGCGCGATCCAAACCGACACGCTTAGCCAGGAGTGAATCTTGGCTATCAGAGTGAACAAGGGAGGGGTTCATTGATTGGGGGGGGCGGTAACTCTGATATTGAGAAGGGTGTATTTGAGTCTGCTGTGCGGCAGGATAGGGTTGAAATGACTGGTAACCTCCTGTACTACGAGGGTAATTTTGCTGGCCTGGCCGAGGCTGGAAAGAAGGGTACATCTGTGGTTGTTGGTAGGGCTGCTGATGCGGAAATGTGCGCTGATAGGACTGCAGAGGCTGCTGTTGCTGGAATGGCGGATATGTTGCGGGTATACGCTGTGTAGGCTGCCAAGGGTTTTGTTGCTGCTGCTGCTGCTGATGATGATGGTTGTGGCGTTGTTGCTGGTGATTGTGTGAATGCAGTCTCTGGACGGGTTGCCAGGCTGCCTGTTGTTGACGAGGGGAAGGTTGAAACGAGGGAGGCCTCTGATATGGCTGATACTGCTGAGCCTGAGGCCCTGATGCAGAACGGCGATGCTGAGGGGTTTGGCGAGAATGAAGAGGTTGAGGATATGGTGGGTCAAAGTAGAAGGGGGACGCCCGGATCTGATCTTCTTTGACATTCGCGGGTTCTGTGGTCTCATCTGGCTCCGGAGAAGGCTCCACAATGCGCATTGTCGATGAAGCTGCCTGTGTACCTGTGTTATCGGCGGGTTGCATGCTCTGAACAGCTGATTGAGGTTTCTGTTGTGGTTGCGCATTCAACTGCGCCTTTGACTGTAGTGCCGCGTAGTATGCACTAGGAGGCTGCATCAGACCCAAGGTCGGGCTTGGCTGCCCAGGAGGGCTGTAAACTACCTGTCGCGTAGGAGGGGCAGCTCGCGGATTGACGCTGACACCAGGGTTGCCCACCTGGCTGGCACGTCGAGGGTCTCGTGGGGGGATCTGAGGCTGCTGCTGACGAGCTCGGACTGACTGGGGAGATTCGACAACAGGAGAGAGGCTGACTTGCTGTTCTGGTGCCACAGACGGAATGCTTGAGGAGGACTCGGTTGAGGTGGTGATGATGGTGGCGCTACTACTGCTAGAGTCTTCGCGTGGTCGAGTCAGGGGTCTTGTCATGGAACGACGATTGGAAGCGCTGCGTCTTGGATGAGACTGGGAAGAGAAGAAGGGAGAGGGATACTGCGGACGAGGTCCACCAGGTCTGGACGGTGCACCACCAGGAATAATCTCGGCTGGAGGAGCAAGCGATCTGGTGTCGCTTCGTTCTGCACTGCCGAGGGGGGCGTTATCATTGTTAGGTGGTCTTGGTGCTCCCTCTTGAGAAACCTTGGAATCCTGCGAGCCTCGAGCAATCACTGAGGCACGCTTTGGGTTTCCCAGAACCCAATTACCGTATTGGTCGGCGACATAGTAGGTTGTTGCCGAAAGAGGCGTTGTTGGTGGTCTCCAGACTTGAGTGTTGGCGTTCGGGGATATTGAGGTACGGTCTTCTTCAAACTCCGTCACGTTACTCTCACGGTTGCTCACCCGTACAGCTGGTCCGGTCGGTTTCTCGGCTTGTGGTATCTGTAGCTTCAGCGGTGCGGGTGGTGTCGGCTTAGATCTTCCTGTCCAGGCAGCAGCAGCAAGTGTTGGTGGTGGTATTGAAGAACTCTCATCTCGAGATGAATGTCCAGCATCTTGGCGTCTACCGTCAGCTTGCTCCGCGTGGAGAAGAGGCAAGGGCTTGTCGTTGGTGTCTCCGACAGATAGATCTGGTAGGGTCGGTTTCGCAGGGAGCAGCTTTGATAATCGCCTCAGTGGAGATGTATGCACCGCCGTGTTGCGGCTCGAGGGAGGTGATAATGCTACACCAATGGTTTCAGGCTTAACACTCCTACGGTTAGAAGTAGGCGGCGGTGGTGGGTGATTTGTAGGATCCAAATCAGGTCGCAGTTGGTGAACCATCCACGAATTATGTCCACCGTTGTCAGATCGATCTGGCTTATAACCCCAGGTGTCCCTCATAGGGAGAAAGCCAGTCTTTATCTGAGGATACTTTCTTCGTCGATAGTATCTTGCCAATACAATAGCTCCAACCGCAACTCCCACTGCGGCAAGGACGCCGACTGAGATACCAGCGACCTGTTCAGTGGAGAGTTTGTCTGAATCATCACTGTCCTCGTCTTTGCTTGCCTCACCGGCACCACCCTGTACGTCCGTGGTGGTCTCGGACTCTGAACTCGAAGTTGAGGTATATGTAGAAGTCTCAAAAGTAGTGGGCTTAGTGAACGGAGGCTCCGTGATCGAGATTATATCTGAATCATCTGACGAATCAGTCGTAGATTGTTCTCTGGCCGTCGATCGTGTTGTGGAGCTAATTGGTTTCGTCGATGGTCTTGGAATAACAGGGGGCGAGGATGTATCAATAACCAATGTTGTTGGCAATGTACGAATAGTGCTTGATGTATCCGGCCGTGAAGTAGTCTTGGTGGTCACTGAGGGAAAAGTCACAACTCCTCCCGAAGGAGCCAAAACTAATGTTGCTGTGATAGTGAGATAAGTAGGATGGACCGCACCAGGTCTCCCGTTGCATATATCATATGCATTCTCGATGACTCTATCTGCTTCTGTGTAAGCAACACACTCTTCGTGTATTCTGTGGTTCGTAGTACATACCACTGGCTTCGACTATGGAGCAGTATCCAATGGATCGTTCAGCAGAGATGCATTGCATTGCACCCTCACCAAGAGTGAATCCCGAGGCGCCCCTTCGAGAACACAGACAATCCAGCAGAGGTTTTCCGGTGCAAACACCCTGAGCATAATTGACGTTAAGGAAAGAGGCGAAGCATTCTCCGGCACAGCTGGGGATGAAGCTCGAGAATTCGTTGGAGATATTGGTCGCCAGTACGACAGTTACACAAAAGATCAACCATGCCGGCACGAAGGAAAATGGCCAACTGGCCATTCTACAACGAAACATCTAATAACGAAAATCAGCTCGAGCTTGAGGCAGGGCATGTTGGGCTGATGAACTCACCTAAAGAGAAGGGTATCCTATTAAAGGAGATGGCCAGCATCTCAACGAAGTGGATTCATGAGCAGTCGTGACAAAAGAACAAAGGGAAAAGGAAATAAAGGAGAAATTAGTTAGTGAGAATTTGTACAAGCGGTCACAGAGGATACGACAGAGGAAAAAGAGAAGAGGAAATGCGAAACACAGTCACAACGGATGGATGAGTTAGGAAACAAGGGGACATATGAAGACAAGACTGAGCTGGACTTGACTGTGCATATGCAGCATACACATTCTCAGCAGCCGCCGTCTCCCGCTACATCACGCAAGCTGATCATGACATGAAGGCCGGCGCTTGCTGGGCGTTGTAAGTCCTGCATCTGCAAGCCTCCTCTTCAGCTCCAAGGCCTCTCGAGGGCTATGGAGCCGCCAGAGCGGGCCCTCCATTGCTCTCTGCGTCATAGTGGAAGAGGCTGGATCCGAGATATCCTGCTGCAAGTGCGTGCTATTTTTGCGCGCGTGCAATGCAGAGGCGAAATACTTACAGCCCGTACATCAGACGATCCGAAACTCGACGGATGGTGTACGTTTTGTTTGGCGGTTAGAGTTCGAGCTATGACTGGCTGAGGCTTCTTGTAGCGCCGTTAGACGCGGGAGGGCCCTTTTGGGCGTCAGCAACTGACAGCCAACCAGCCAACTGGAAACATGATGACTGATCACGTGAAAGCGTCTCCGTCCAATTACGGTGTTCGTATAGCCTCAGTTGGGGCCTAGTATAGGCCACCCTACTCCTACTGCAGATCGGCGACCTTTATTAAGCTTGATATTGTAGATGTGATGACTGCACTTTTTACGCCTTGGCTGGTTTCGAAGTCAGTTGGCTGGTCATCGTGGACTTATCCTCTTAGAGTTCCTCTGAAACGGTCATCTTCAGCCCAGCTGAAAGAACTCAGCGTTACTTCGTCTTGACTGTACTTAGACCTCTCGGTTCGTTGCGAGATCCTAAAGACAATATTGGGGCTGACCAAGAGACCTTATCCTTGTTTCAGTCCGGTTCGAACGGGCGTCTATGAATCAATCAAATAGCGATGTGACCCACAATGTCTTGGCCTTCTTCATATCCTCATAGCCAAACGATATAAGCACTACCACCTATTATGATACCATGTCATAGATCTATTGATGTCATGTCCGCATTCATGTCCATTTGCTTCCTCTTTCAGGAACAACACCCGACTCATCGTTCAAGCTGGGTGTTCTCATCACCGGCAATTCATTATCTCAATAACAGATTTGGTCAGCTTTACGGGATATATTCGCATTGAAGATCTAGATTCTCTCCTATTTCAAGGCTCGTCAACCATCACACAGGTCTCTTATCAAGTGCATCCTTGCCAGGCGTACCGTCATCAGAAACACCTCTGTGCGGTCACGATGCTCAAGCCGGATTGCCAGGCGAAAGATGGAAAGAGTTTCGTAAACGATAAAGATCAACAACAACCTTGGACGCCGACGCCGACAATAACACCCACAATAGAACCACAAATCCGCCAGGGCACAGGAAGCTCCGAATACCACAAAGCCGTCTCTTGTCTGTGGTAGATGAAAACGCCACATATAATGTAGCTTCGCCCTCAGTCCCTACCAACTAAATGCTATGCAAACATCAAATTCCTCTATTAACAATCTCACATGGCCATTTCAGCCTGCAACTTCCGAAGTTCGGCTTCCTCGTCATCTTCCTCAACTGCCTGCTTCTTGCTTGACACGGCTGTATGATGTTAGTATTTACACAAAAAAGAATTTTGAGCAAGGGCACATACGCTCTTCCCTAGCCGGCGTGGGTAGCTTATGCACAGCATCTGACACAGGGACGGTGCCTGTCTTCAGCATCTGTTCGTCGAGCTGCTCCTGTTGTAGCTCATCCAATTCGTTCTCCAACTCATCCTCGTCGATCGGCTCGCCTAATGAGTTCGAGGTGATTGCGTTGACAATCTCGTCGCTCATTGCATTATGCTCACGCAGTTCGTCCCTATAACTTCAGGTTAGCCAAGGACACATCTCATACAAACTGGCATAAATAAGCGTGGCATGAACGTACATTGTCGCATCAACCTTGTCCACCGTAAGACCTCCATAGATCTGCTTCATGGCCGCGTTGGCGTTGCTCATGGCTGCCAGAGTCTCCTTGTTGATATTGGCGGACTCGATCGAGTTGATTTGCTGCTCTAGTGTACCGATCTGTGCGACGGTTTGCTCGAGCGCGTGCTCGTGTGTCTTCTTGCGCCTCAAGGCCGCTTTGGCCGCTATCATATAGATCAGCATCTCTGCCCCGCATTACGAATCTCATTGAGATGACCATGTACCGTTCTTGTTGGTGCTCACGTTCTTGCGTGCGGTAGCATCCTGCTCGTCGATCTGGGTCTGGAGATGCCTCTCGCGCTTCTGCAGCATGTCAAGCTGCGCTCGCAGCCCGAGGATCGCATTCTTGGGCGTGTCCTTGCGTTTTTGGGCCGCGGCGCCACCGAACCAACCCCACATGTTTACAGTTTCTGATCGGTGAAGATTGGGGATAAATATAAGTTTGATGAGGAAAAGGGAGCGCGAGTCCTGTTCCTCTTGATGAGCGATCTCGTCGTGCAGTGTCGGAGCAGAAAATGGCGTAATGAGCCTCGACTCAGTGTCGGGTAGTGGGGTCAGGCTTCAGGAGAATAATGACCACCGGGGCTACACAGGATATCGGAAGCTTCTAGTATATATGAATAAGAAGCGCGATATGCCCTGTAAGTTGTGATGTTCGTTGTCGTCAGCGTCGTCGTCCTAGGTAGTGTAAAGTTGAAGGTAGCCTGCGGGACTCTTATCGTTGCCTGTGTGATGACGGCACCTCGACCTTGCCCGCCATTTCCTCTTAATTGCATATTGTGGGGCTGTCTGCTATATTTGCAGGATCGCTCAGGTGCACCCGTCTCATGTGACGCAATATTCAAATGGCCGATCTGAACTACCCATGTCACTCCGACCAAATATGAGGCCATTCGCAAGTGAGATATGAAATGGGTGTAATAGCATGGTTCTTTCAGTATGTTCATGCTTGAGTTGTTCTTTCATAAAATAGTATTCACTTTTCCACCTCTCCACTGCTTGACAAGCTGGAATTGCAGGAATACTAGTTAAGTTCGTCGGCTCATGTTCAAGCATAGTCGATGGGAAATCCATTGGCTAATTATACTGATGATTATCATCAGTGTATCCTCAACTCCAGAAAGCGACTCATACTACCTATATTACATCTGGCTCCATACTCCGTCAGCTCCCTCCATATAAAGCTCCCTCTCCCTAACACACATTACTGCTGAGTCTTCATGGCACAGCGCGTTTCCTGACTGATAATAAGAAACCAGTTCCCAAATATTACAGAAAGCATCTGCTTCGCTTTTAGCCCCTTCCTCCAAAAGATACCCCTAGCGCCCACATTGACCGTATTAAATACACGACAGATCGAGTCGAATCGAACGAAATAGTTACTCGCTGAAGGATAATGTTTTGTTGCTCATTTCCAAGCTTAGCTTGAAGGTGAACATCGACCGACTGGTCTGGAAAAATGTTGGAAACGTTAACGGCGTAACGTCATGAGTCTGCGTGTATGGAGTGAGGTGGTCGAGAGTCGTCAGGTACATAAGTTAGGTCAAAGATCAAGTCCACTTTCTCTTCAAAATTGCGGCTCTCATCATAAGTTACCGCCCTTCTCTTGTGTATCGTAATGCCATACGATGTAGTTCGGGAGACCAATGACCTGATAACCGGCACGCTTGGCCATCTTGGCAAAGCCTTCGGTCTCAGCCTGGTTTTCAAAAGCATACGCTGGAAAGTTGATGCCTAAAGATGATGTTAACTGCGACGTTATGGAACTTGATATTCTGTGACCACGAACCTGAGCGATGAACGTCTGCCTTGACAAGAATGTTGACACCACCAATACCATCCAGTTGAACCTCAACATCTTTGTTTTCGCGCCAATCTCCCATCTTGCACATGTATTCGCGTCCAGTGTCGAATTCCTTGTAGCCTTCGACAATGACTGTGTCCTTCGGCAGGCTATTGGCGAGCTTTCGGCCCTTATCGGACTCGATCCATGAGTTGTAGTCGACTGCGATTGCAAATTAGTAACTCTCAGGTCATAGCGAGACTTGAGGAACTTACATCGACCTTCGATATCAACACCCTTCTCGAACCTGTGGAACCAAATGTCTCGGATGTGTCAGTGCCATGATGTCTCAGAATCTGCTTCAAGGGACTTACTGGGCACGAGAATATCTCTATCGTGCGCAACAAAATCTTCGATTATCCGTCTTGGCGCTTGTTCAATATCAACGTCACGCCAGTACACCCATGAGTGCTCTGGCTTCAGAGCTGTAGCCAAGAGGTAGTTTCTTGCCTTGGCCATAGCTTTGCGACGTGGCGCTTGTACCTCAAATCCATGTCTCTGTTCTGCATCCTGGCTGAGGTGGAAATGGAAGTTCTTTTCGACAACAGTAATACTGTTAAATGGCACCTCATCCTTCCGCTTTTGTAGGTGGTCAAGCTCGGAAGCAAGGACAGCAAGTGTATCGTCTTTCGAGTCAGATATTAAGAAGGCGAGATCGATCAGACGGTGCGGATAAGTGAGCTCTGCGATGAGTTTGAAGTAGTTCTTGAGGAAAGGAGCAGCGTCCTTCAGAGGTGTTAAGATCAATACTCGTTCGTTTCGGATGAGGGCCTGTGGGCTCGAGGTGATCGGGTTCAAGTCGATGTGCTGGATCGAAGGAGATTCGACTTTTAGTGGTTTATGATGGTTGAAGAGGACTGGTGTCTGCATGTGGGCATTCCATAGAGCATGCTCGTTCGGTGTCATTTCCATGGGCGACTTGTTTGGGCCCCAGCAACGAACACTGTTTCCATGTTAGTCGAGTTTCTCTACTCGAATCGAGTTGGCGGTACAGACTTTTGTGGTCCCGGCGGTGGTGCTCGAAAAGTACGGTACAGCAGCATCACAATGCCAGTAACGCCTATTAGGAGAAGCAATCGTGATCGTGTCAAATTGCTTCGCAATACTCTGCTTGGAGGCATTTGGGCCTTTGCGGCCTTCCAGTTAAGTCCACCACCAGGGAGAAGCATGGTGAATGCTTCAGCAAGTCGTCCTCTCGCTCTATTCTTGGGATAGGATAATCTATCGCAGAGGCGATAACTGGCGCTGTCGTTACAGCTGTGCTCACGTTTTTTCGTCAGCAACCACGTGAGATCTTCCAAGGTTCGCTGTTCTTTCGATTCCCCCTGTTGCAACGGCTCCGTCTATCAACTCTTTGATCCTGTTCTGTACCGCAGAGTTCTACGGTGTTGTCGACGGCGGCTCCCGCGTAATTTCGTGCTTGGGCAGACTATACCCTGATACGCCTTTGTACAGGGGTTTTGCTGGCCACTTTGAGGTTATTGCTGTCGCGTAAGGGGCCTAGCGTTTCCAAAGTGGCTCAAAAATAGATAATATTCGCATTGAGCAAGAATAAATGGTAAGACCGAAAACGAGTGTGTGATGGTTCTCTATTATGAATTGGTGAAGTCGACAGGCACCGGTTGTAAGAATCCAGGTAAGAAAAATAAAACAAAAAGCACTATTGACATGACATTAATCCACGTTGCGATAGCTCGGATCAGCACTTTGACTTTCGTTGGCTCGACACGACAGTCCGGGTTGTGGCCGGGACAGGGTCCCTGGAGCGTTCCAGAGCTTCCAGGCACTCCACTGACCCGCTGTAAGCTCCATTCTTCAGTGGTTTCAGCGGCAGATAGCCCCTATCGAAACGGGTGCCGCCAGCGACGGATATATACCTACCCTAGAGAGTGCTCCGACGAAGCAATTGAAGTCGTGGCTGAACTCTCCCCTGTAAAAATTCTTTCTTGGCACGCACTGTTAGTGCACTGTTAGGAGCGGGATTTTCTACGGGCTACTCGGCCACACAATACTGCGGGGACGCCATCGGCTCCCTAACAGCAGTTTTCAGAGAAGGAATTTTGGAGAGTTCACCTTCTCTGACAACACCTTTGTCGGATCTAATGGCGGCACCTCAGAACCAGAACGCCTTAGATATCGGAGGACGGTGCCCGTGGCATCGGTAGCGACATCCTCCCGATCAACGACGCCGATTGCGATGGGTTTTTCCCCTTTGAAGGCAAGCCGCACCGCCGGCCTCTGATTCCTTCCCAAGGTTTTTCCCTGCCGCCACGACAGTCGACTACGAGCTACAACTTGGTTACTGGAGATTGTGGACTGCGTCAGCAGATGTAGTGATGCGTGAGAGAATTCTGGTCGGTGGAAAAAGCTCGACAGTAGATTGCCCCCGAACCCGCTGACGGGTGACGGGCTTGAGAAATACAGCACCTTTTGTGCCATTGGTATGCTGGATGGTGAAGGAAGCGGGGTTTCCCTGTACCTAGCTAGCTCAGCACGTCTTTTGCTCCAGTAGGAGATCTGGCTTCGTTACAGCCACCCAGACGAAAAATATACAAACAAACAAACAAACAAACAAAATTGAAGTCGTGGCTATGGGTCTTTTTGAAGATATAGTCTTCTTCTTCTTCTTCTTCTTCTTCTTCTGTTGACCTTTGGGAGGAATCATATTCTGTGTAGGTAGTACGTGAGACCGTGCTACAAGCGAGGGAGACTTCTTATCACCTCGCACATGCTTTTCATAAACAATGTTACGCCTCTATTTGGTCTTTAGAGTGACGAAATATAACCGTAGCATCGATGGACTCACTGGGCAGATACAAACTCGTGCTAAGAAATGATAGATGTCTGATCAGAAAGGTAGGTTGGCACTACACATCAAGACATTCAAAAAAGAGGGGCGATAGATATATAGGTTACAATTCCATAATGGTCAGTCCGTTGTCTTAATTGACAGGTAATGGAAGGTAAGGTATTCAACCTGTGACGTTATTGGTTCTAAATACGCTAAGAGATCGACCAATGGCATAAACAGGGCGCATATCCCGAAGGCTCATAAACGTGAATAAGCAAAAGACTGACACTTTCGCCAACAGGAATACTTGCCAAATTCAAGAAGAAAGGCTCTGCTACGCCAAAGGCTACTTGTAAGTAGCGGTGTATTTACCGTGAACCGGATTGTGTTATGCCCACTTTGCTCTTACGACGTCATCCCTCCCTGGCCTTACAGCAATTCATATCATATTCACAAATACTCGGAACAAAGACAGGACTCAGTCCGACGCACATCATGGTCACCACAAGGCGATCCTCACGCATCAGCGCTCGGCCTGCTTCCAGGACAGAGTCATCGGAGAAGCCAACATCGAAGGCTACAGGTCGGAAGCGTAAAGCAGCTGCCGTTCAGGACGAGCCCGAGGCACCTTCAACACCACCCCCGAGGAAGCGAGCACAAGGCGAGCCTGCAACACCAGCTGTTCCGCCACCAAAGACACCAACGCCTGCTGCTGCTGGGCTCTTTGCTGAGCCGACTAGCATCACCAAGAAGCCTCGTACTGCGGCCGTTACACGACTTGCAAACCCCAGACTGACAAACGCAACGCTCCTCTCACCAGAGACGTCACGTCTTGTTACCTCACGGGACATTGATAATTTATCGCCCAGTAAGGCACCGCAGGCGAAGACGACAACAGAGAATATCCTCAAAGAGGCATGCGACTATCTGGTCAAAGTTGATCCTCGCATGAAACCCTTAGTGGAGAGCCACCACTGCAGAGTATTCTCACCAGAGGGACTGGCAGAGAAGATAGACCCATTTGAGAACCTCTCCAGTGGCATCATTAGCCAGCAGGTATCAGGAGCTGCAGCCAAGTCTATAAAGGCCAAGTTTCTCACATTGTTCGAGGAGCAACCAGGAATCCGATTCCCTCATCCCTCTCAAGTGGCTGCCAAGTCGATCGACGAGCTCCGTACAGCAGGCCTATCGCAACGCAAAGCTGAGTACATCAAAGGTCTCGCAGAAAAGTTTGTCAGTGGAGAACTTAGTGCTCAGATGCTCCATGATGCTTCGGATGCGGAGGTCATGGAAAAGCTGATTGCCGTGAGAGGCCTTGGGAAGTGGTCCGTTGAGATGTTTGCATGCTTCGGGCTCAAACGAATGGACGTCTTTTCACTCGGTGATCTAGGCGTTCAGAGAGGTATGGCTGCATTCGTGGGGCGTGATATTGCCAAGCTCAAGGCCAAAGGCGGTGGTAAATGGAAGTACATGTCGGAGCAGGATATGACTGAGCTGTCGACTAGGTTCTCACCATATCGAAGTCTCTTCATGTGGTACATGTGGCGAGTCGAGGAGACCGATATTAGCACAATGGAATAAACTTCGGTTGCTGGGTCGGTGTGTGTTTGTTGTCATTGTGTCTCTCAGACAAAGATCCCACATTGTGTTGATCGGATACACTTCCGCGGTTACTACTGCGAGTGGTGATGTCACACTACAGATTCAATGCACAGATTTACTACATAGCTGTCCTCATGGTCTGTCTGGATCCGGTGAATAAAGTCCGACGTACGCGTCTAATAATACATAATGGGTTTCTCATATTGCAATGGTTTGGTGAGGCCTTCTCGTTTAGAGAGCATCTCTCTTATTGGTGTTAAAGGATCACGACAGCAAACATAATTGGCTTAGCTTGCACAAAGAACATGATTCGCCATCGGCGATCGGCTCCAGGGGAGGCCCTGCTTTGTGGATTCACCCTTATAACGGCGCGAAGACGGTTGCGCCACGAATCGACCAAAGGCGCCGCTGCCGAGACTGAAGCGGGCCTCGATGCATCCTGGCATCTTGGTACATCGTGAAGGTTGCAAAAAAACAAAGAAAAACACTCGTAGTGAGGATGGGTATAATGTATCAGACAAGACGCATGGATACGTGTCTGACGAACAACAAACTCGACGTTAGCTCGCAGATCGCGAGAGCTAAATGGGCCAATGTGATAGTCAAAGGGAATTTAACCTCGAGTGAGGCCCCATAAATGAAAGTCTTGTGCAACCACTTCGCAAATCGTCGAGACTCTGCAAGGTATCTTGGCAGATATTGAAGCGGGAAGTGGGAAGATGCTTGGTTAGTGACGGAGCCGATCCCACACAAGCTGCAGGCTTGGCTGTCTGAGTGTGGAGTGTAACGCGTCAAGAGGCGGCGGATAACTTCGATTTACACGCCTCAATGGAATGGAGGCGTCCATCCTGGCCTCTTGGACAGCGGAAGTTTCAACCAAGTAGCCAACGGGAAGAAATCCAGTCATATCTGATCTAAATTAGTGTCCAGACGTGTGTAGTGCCATTCATAGCCGTGGGCCCTCAGCTGATAACAGTTTTTTTCTTCCTCACAGTCTGATGGCTGTCTGGTTCGGAAAGACCTTCGAGGCTGGGCTTTTCAACGAGGCCAAAGAACCCTGAAAAGCCATTGTCTGAGATACACGGAAGATGGACATGCCCAACATGCTCTGGTGTCCCATTTTGATCACCTGGATGATGATAATCATCATGATCATCCTCAATGGACATCTCGAGTCCGTGAAACTGAAAGATAACAAACCCGGCCACCGTGACATGGCATGAAAACAAATCAGGGGCGAATTTCGGTTAAAGGGCGGTGCGAGAGAGAAAGTCCATTTTAAGATCGCAACCTTGGATCTATCCGCGGCATGTGCCCCAGCACATTCATATGAGTGACAATCCACTGAGATAAAGAAGGAGCTGGGCCGGCTGGGATCGAACACAAGACTAACCCATCACTTGAGACTCATGTTAAAAAGGAAAAAGAAGCATATGGACCCCGGTGACAGTGACAGTCCCGTTGCAAATCAGTTGTCCGAGACTCCGAATACTAAGGAGGTATATAAAAAAGGAAAGGGAAGCGAGTGCGTGAAGTGGAATGATGATAGAAATAAAGGGAGAAGCATTGGGCTTCCTTGTTATCCCTGGAGCCTCCGGAAGTTTCGATGCCGAGAAAAGTCGTATCGTATTGTCAGTAACAAGATTTGAGACTTTGAGTGGTGTTTATGCTTGGTGATTCCGATAACTGATTCTTCAATCACTCGGGCCCAATATCGATCAATGAGTTCGTTTAAATCACCTCATCAGAGATAGGCTCGTGTTCGCTTAGTTGAATAATTGCCACTTTCGTGACTGGACTCTGTACTACCCGTATGCCAGGTATATTTATTGCCCTTGACAGGTCGGCTGTGTAACCTTTGCCTCCAACTGGCATCATGATTGATTTGTCTCATAGAAATGATGACGTCTCAGTGGAAGAAAGGAATTGAAGATTGAGAATCCAGGCCCAGACTGGATCGTGAAGTCATAAATGAATCAGAGGACATGTGCAAAAAGAGACAAATGGAACAAGATGAGTTTGACAAGGAAGGCGGTGCAATGTCTCCATCTGTTAGCAAGTACTTTGCAGGGGGTGTCATGCCACGTAATAACACTATGGGATCGCACGTTTGGAAGGTATTTCATTATCAACACGGGATGCATGTTAAAGACATGGAGTTTAGGGCCCCTGCTAGTTGATGCGTAAAGTGGATACTTTGAACAACGCCCGTAGCTGAAATTGGGGTGCAAATCTCGCCTGCATGCGATGCGATGGAATTAGAGGCACAAAGTTGGAGATTGTAGCTAATTTGGGTGATGAGATTGTCAGGGAATAACAAGGACAATCTACTTTATGTATATATATAAATATATATATCGGAGTGAGTCTAACATAAGAACCATGTGCACATGCATGTGCCTCCTTAAGAATGCATGTCTACTATGACGGAAGGTTACGTAGAATCATAGGTGAATTCAAAGCTGGACAGATTCAGTAATGTGCTTGGAGTGGCCACAGGAGCCGCGGTGCCTGATAGAGCCCGCTAATGCATATGCAACGCAGTTAAAGTCAAAGAGTGGTGAGCACATCCATATTGTATGATACCCACCTAGAGAGGCAGAAGAAGATATGTACCCACTAATTTCCTCTTCGGGGGATGTTGATTGTTTTGGTTGCTGGCCAAGCAAAATGGAAGGCAGAGAGTGTTGTCATCATTGTTGCATCTAGCTCTGCTTACGCGGCCATTGGACTTTTTGGAAGCCGGAGGTTGGTATAGAATGCGAGCGCATAAGGTCTTGGCTCGGAATACAGGCAGAAAAAGAACCTACATTGCCTCAAACTAGGACAGATAAAAAAAAAAAACTCTCAACTCAATGGATTAGCTAGCGTCTTGATAATTCAGTGGTGGTCGGTGTCAATAATTCACGTCGTGTTGAGCGGTGCACTGATAGTCTGATAGATGAGGCAGAACCAAGTCAGTGGGCCCATGTCTCTGAACCATTAGCAGGAGATTAGTGCCTATGCCGTCCATCCCTATTTCTCACACCTGGTCAATGGACCCGTCGCACCCGTCCAGTCCACACTGGAGTCTGGAGTCCAGCTCGCCCTGGCATCGTCTTGGGCCGGTACTGGTTCCTTTTTGGTCTTCAGTGTCTGAGTGCCCCTGGGATAATGGGCCCCGAAACTAGTGACTGACCTGTCGGTGCCCTGCTTTTGTCCATGAACTAAGGTTTTGCCATCCAACTCGAACCCACCCTGGTAGCTCCCCCATGCTCCATGCAGGCGGCGCCGAATTCCCACCGTGCACTCATCTCGGTCGACCATCTTTCATCTCCTCCCTCCCGTCTCCTCCTCTCTTTTTCTCTCGCTCCTTCGAACTTCTTCTTTCCTCTCCTTGTCGGTAATATTCTCGTCCAGTTTTTCTCTTCACGCCACTCGTTTTCGTCAGGCTCTACTCTGCCAGACTTTATCTAGTTCTAGGAATATTCTTAACTGTTCCGTGATATATCTCAGTCGTTCGCCGAGAAACTCTCAAGGATTTGAAGAATCAACACCATCCAACAAAATCACAGGATCCTTTCCCCTTACAAATTAGGTACGTACGAACGTTCATCGCTCGGTCGACTGGCTCGATCCATTGTGAGGTGCTTGCCGAGACGCGCATTTACTTGGCTTGTGCTCCTTGATTGGTTTCGACCGTTCCGTCCCGTCTTTCTTGCCGTCTTGTTTTCTTTCTTCCTTCACCTGCCTCAAATAATCTTTTTGTGTACACTCTTCCTCCTCCATTCACTTTGCGATTTGGTCATTTCTTGCCTACGATTGGAATTGACGCATCTCCTCTTCCCCCCCCTCACGCATTCCTTCCAGGTTGGTTGCCATTGAACATCCCCTTTCCTGCCAAAGGGGGCGTTGCTATCGAGCATCGACATCTCCACGACATTGTACTGCAGTTGCTTGCTCGACACCACTCTTCATCAGCATCACTTCTTTCGAGGCGGTTCTACTTTGAACCGACATTCATAGGGACCACCGCGACGGACCTACCCACAGTTTTCTTCACGTACTCGTGTATAATCAACGTTATCTAATTGTTTGTTTATTCAGGCCATAATGCATTCCGTTAAGGTCCTCTCGGCCATTGCGGCCCTCAGTGTCTCTGCCGTTTCTGGTAGGTGAAATCAGATACACCGTCTCGGATATCCTGCTGACAACGACCTTGTCTAGCTGCCACTTGTACCAAGGACGTCAAGATCACCGAACCTACACAAGTCATCAGCTGCGATGTTGTCGACGCCGATGTCATCATTGACAAGTCTGTTGCTGGTGCCGTTGTCATCAACGGCCCCAAGCAGATCAAGGGCAACTTTCAGGCCAAGAACGCTGGAGACCTCATCTCTCTCTCCAGTACCACAATTAATTCTATCACTGGAACGTTCGAGCTCAACAACCTTGAGGCTCTCAACAACCTCGACTTCTCTTCTCTTGAGAGCCTGGGCGAGCTTAGCTTCATCAAGCTTCCACGACTCGGCGAGCTGAACTTTGGTACCGAAGGCGTTACTAAGATCAAGAGCATTCGAATCACCGACACTTTCATCAGTGATCTTAGCGGTCTCAGCGTCGCCAGTGTCGAGAGCTTCCAGATTGACAACAACCGAAAGATGAACGCTTTCAACTCCGACCTTGTTAATGTTACTACCCAGCTCCTGATCTTCGACAATGGCAACGACGTTATGGAAATTACCATGAACAAGCTCGAGACTGCTGCCGAGATCCAGATTTCTAGCGCCAAGTCCTTCAAGGTCCCTGCTCTCCAGGAGGTGACCAAGAGCTTGAAGTTGAGCGCCAACCCCGAGCTAAAGTCTTTCTCCGCCCCCAACCTGACCACTATCACGGAGACACTGTCCCTTATCGACATGAACAAGCTCACCAACGTTTCC